>NC_143004.1:7083559-7391539 GCF_061535395.1 Colias eurytheme
TGTAATAACATGCCTAAATTAATTAATAATCAGAAGAAACCACTTTGAACGTGCGACAAAACACCACACAACGTTATGAAACTTATAGACAATTCAAGCCTTAGGGCTTGAATCAAACAGAAATATGAGTTCACCTTGATATAGAAGTCTAATAAACCTGCATACCTGTTGATCGATCAACCTGTATGAATATTGAGTTTTATCCTCTATCAATCATGCCGTGGCTCCATGCCAATGCTAACATGTTCTTGTCATACCTGAAGAGCATTTGTATAAATAAAAAGTGAAATGCATTGGCCATTTTCAGCTTCTTTCTATGGATAAGAAAGTTTAAGTCTTATAATATTATAGTAAAGTGTAAGTGTTTTTCAATTTGTTGTATATGGTAATCTGCCTGTGCGTATCTTATATTGAAAACAAGCCATATAGTCATTCAATGGTTTTATAAAAATGCATAAATTTTTACACCTTTCACCCATACATTGTTTTCGTATATTTCGTACCATTTGTAAACGTCATAGTAATCATACTTAATTCATATTATAGAATTACATTCCAGCTATATTACACACAAATAAATTGTTAAAATTCCCTTACAACCGAGCATTTGTCAGTAATGTAAACAGAATTGACGTTAAAACCCGAAACAATCACATAATTTAATTTATTTTTCGTATAATAACTGGTTTGCGTGTCCACGGTCACGCTACTCGTACCAATAATCTACATCTTTATATGGGTCCCGAGTTCATTCAACGATTTTGGGTATATTTAATATTTATTAATATGAGAAACTTGCTACCAGCTGTGTCCCGTAGTATAGCTCAATGGCGAAACTGCTGCTAAAGCTATGCAACGCAGAATCAAATAAAACTACAGGCTTCTATCAGAACATTTTTTGGGAAGAAGAGCCTATTATAGTTTATAATATTATCTATTCAACCTATGAACCTATTCTATCTTCTAATTCAAAAGTTATAAACGAGGAATAATAATTAAAAAATTGGTCTATCGCTCTTATTATATGAATACACAATTATATGAATAAATTCATAAACACTTCAAACGCAATGCATAAATAAGAACATTTTTATACATGTAAACAACAAAATAGCGACTCGATGATTTCATTCAAAAAGAAAAGAGCATGTCTATTTCCTTTTTATTCAAATACACCAATATTTTATTAACATATTGCGAAAAGGACATCAAAGCAATTCTGAAACCGCTCAGGGCCATCCCGTCCCTAAACACAAGATGGGAAATCATAGACATAATAGAATTATTAAAATATTATTATATTTTGAAACATTTCCTGCCTTTGCAATCATAAAATGTCAATTAGATAAAAACACAAGCTTCAGCATGCGGTTGTACACACAGTTTCTTGTACAAGTTCAGTTAAGTTATTATATAGACCATTATCTCGGTTAAAAGTTCTTTATGCGATATAGACCATTATTATCTATGTACCAAATCGCATCAAGATTCGATCAGCCGTTTTGAATTAAAGCGTAAATAACGTTCTTGTTCAGAGAGTTTCAAATTTATACTTATGAAAATTGGTAGGAATTATAATAATTTGTATAACACTATTTTTACGTGAATAAGTAGGAAACATCTCTCATATTCACTAACTTTATCTTTAAGTACCATAATATAAGTATAAGTATGCCATATATTCTATACTAATATTATAAAGCTGAAGAGTTTGTTTTTTTGTTTGAACGCGCTAATCTCAAGAACTAATGGACCGATTTGAAAAATTCTTTCGGTGTTAGATAGCCCATTTATCGAGGAAGGCTATAAGTTGGTCTTATCATTACGCTAAGACCAACAGGAGCGGAGTCACGCGGGTGAAACCGCGAAGCGCAGCTATTAATAAAATATACCGTTAAATAGTATAACCACTCCGATAAAAGGGGTCGTAACCCCCAAAAGGGGTTCAATGTTCAATGTTCATGTTTAAAAATCAGAACCATAATTTCGTGACTTCGTGCAACTATCACTAACTACATTGTTAAAGTTTATAATTTACTGCGGTTCGCTATTGAATCTACTGTTTGCGTGTTTTCATATTGTAAATGCCTTTACACTATAATGCTTTTATTGTTTATATACAACGAGCAATGACTCAAATGGTACAATAAAATGCCGTAATGAGTTAATAAAATTGAAATTTTTTATTAGCTATGAAATTTTATTTGGCAAACGTTCACGGATTGTTGTGATTTTATACCTCTTTTCAACGTAAGCCGATATATCGTCTTACATATTTCCAAGAATTAATGAACAAATGTATAGACAGATAAACAAAAATCTTATAAAACCTTACCACACCAACGTACAAACAAAATTGTATTGCCTCCTCTTCAAACTTTATAAAAAAACAAAATAATTTTTCATTGTTAATAAAACACAACATATAAATAAATAAATATAACTCCCCATAGAGCCTACTAGGCTACTAGTTGAATGAAATGTACTATCCTATCCAGGAATAGCACGTTTTTCCAAATTACAATTGAATATTTTATTCACTTTTTGTTTTGTTTATTTCCTATACTTTAAGGGTTGCCTGGTAGAGATCGCTACCTGGCGATTAGGCCGCCTTTTATTTTAAATGTATTAGGTACTTATACGCTTTTATATTTTTATTTTCATAACGATAAATGATTTTCAGTCATTCAATCGCACGAACTTCATCGTTAGTCATTACAATCTATACTAACATTATAAAGCTGAAGAGTTTGTTTGTTTGAACGCGCTTATCTCAGGAATGGTCCGATTTGCAAAATTCTTTCGGTGTTAGATAGCCCATTTATCGAGGAAGGCTATAGGCTATATATCATTACGCTAAGACCAACAGGAGCGGAGCCATGCGGATGAAACCGCGAAGCGTTAGTATAATATAAGTATTAAGTATACATACAGTATATACATCCTCTATATAAATTTTTTTGTTCCAGAGAGTTCTAGAACCAGCTTCGTTCTCGTTATCAGCTGACCGTCGCTTCCTGCTGCTCGCGCAGAGCCCGCGCAAGCTGCACCGCTTCTCCTACCTCGCTAGGTACATGGTGTACGATATATTGACCACGTGAGTATTTTAAATTAATTTAAATTTTTATTGTATTTAGGTAATTTTATATTATGAATTTTATTTAGGGCGATAGTCAATTTAAATTATTTATTTGAAAGATTTGCGGTTGTGAGGTTTACAGATTTAATTTTTCCAGAATAAAACGCTAATTAAGGTATAGAAATATTTAAAACACAATAATATATTATCAATTAATGCAATTAAAATTAAATTGCAATAACAATATGTTTAATATTACTACACGAAGATTAGTCAATTCTAAGTTTTCGCTCTATTATGTGCTCTATCTGTACCTATCCCTATTTTTTGTCTATTTCATTAATTTTTAACTCATTCGTTTTTGTATAACACATGACGTCATAATGTACACTTATTAGTATTTCTCCCACATTCCAGTCATTAACCCCGATATTTAATAACATTTATGATAATAATGATATCAGTTTTAACAAAATTACGATATTCAATCAAATCATAATATGTATTTAGTTCCAATATACATTAATGAAACATCGTTTAATTGGCGATAAACGAATTATAAATTACCCTGATTGGATATAGAGCAACCAATTATTACGCTTTAGTTTAACTAATTGCAAATTGAACCTTATTCCCTTATTATTGGAGCTTACAATACAAGAGCTGCCAAATAAATTTAAATTTAACGTATCTCTGTTACGAACTTTCGAAATTTAAATTAAAAACTGTTCTAAAGAGTGAACTGTAAAAATTTGAACTTCCCACTTAAATTAAAAATGTGGTTTTGTATTTTATTATTTGAACTTTTAAAATGGGAAGAATTTTAAATGCACATTCATGTAAATAAAAATTGAAACCGATAGTTTTATTCAAACCATGTATTTATGAACGAAACTTAAAAAGATTACGCACTAATTCCTTTCGTTTTATCATGTACAATATATTTATTTCAATTCAATTTAAAGAATTTTTAAAAAATGCTTATTGGGATACATGGAGTTAAATGATCTCAAACAAATCTCACATACAATACTTTTTATTGGTCTAATGAAAAATCTTACATTATTTTAAAACAACGAAATCTTCAATGTTGCAAGTTTCTCAATTCCCTAGACTTGCCTAATATTGTATCACCAAGAAACAATATGGCAACCCCAGCGGGCAGTTTCCAACGGAAGCACTCGAACGAAATTCAAAATTTATTCCTCAGCTTCCGCTCCAACTCGAACTAATCTTGAATCTTATTTCCCGCTCAAATTTTGCGGTTATTCTTTTTTTTGTGTTCCATTCAATATTCTAGAACGAAATTTGAAATTGCTGTTTTAGAATACTGAAGCACAGATGATATAGACTGGAGATTGTTTTTAAATTTGATAAAAATTCTCTGGTAAAAAGGTTCTTCATTGCCATAAAGTGTGAAAAAAAAAGATTTATTTAGTAGTCATTGTGTAATAATATATATCGTATATTATAATTAACAGCGTTATCAGATGAGAGATAATAAAATGATAAAAGAGACAACTGAAGTTAAATGTAGCTAACGTGCCTCTCATGGAGCGATAGTAACCTACAACCTTTACTTATAATATCATCTTTTTAAAAACAATAACATTCACATTTCACACACAATTCGCGGGATAATTGAACAAACGCTTTTCGATATAAAATTGGTTTTAATAAAACGAGGATTATATTCGATTATATACAATAACAATGGCTGACAATACAAATTATTATTTCAACCCACTGGTTCGGATAACTGCCCAAATGCGGGCAAAGCAGTGTAAAATGATTTATAGTATAGGTACGATATATTTATTCGACAAATGCTTTTGACAATAAATATTTTTAATACTGCTTTTGTTAATAAATCTTTTTTTAAACATGTTGAATCGTAAGGAAAGTTTTTGTACGTGATTTATGCATTATGTTAAGTCAATGGGATAAGAAATGTAGGAGATTTTTTTTAGTGCAAGATGGCATTCATAATGGAGACGATACGAATAGTCATTGTTATTCGAAACTAAACCAACATAATTTATTTATTTATTAATAACGATAAACCTACCATATGCATTGGTGTCATTTATTTTTATTTATATAATAAAATATTCATTTATCCAAGAGACTATAACTTTTGTAGTCGTTGTTAGTTAGTATTTAATAGCATTATACCTAAATCTATGTCAGAAAAACTACCATCGGAAAGTCTTTGCTACGATTTACAAAGAAAAGAGTGTTTGCAAAGATGACTTACATAATTTTTTGATTGCTTATCTAAATAATGTGTATAAATTTAACTAACCATTCCTGATCATGGTTATTGATGACCTTAATATCCGTAAAATATACGAAATCAAAAAAAAAAAACTTTAAAACCTCGTACAGAAAGCTCACAAAATGTCCGTGAAACTCTTTTTATTTCAACCAGAAATGTAATAGACGTGGAATTTAAATAAAACCTGCAACTGAACGTTTCAAAGCCAATAAATAAAGATTTAGTGGTACTAGTAGAAGCTAATAACGAACCGATGCGCTCATACATTGCGGAGGCAGTACCGATTTATCGTTGCGAGTTATTTGAAAACCACTTGCATGGGGCAATGTATATGGTACACTGTGTAGTATAGTTTAGGAGTATCCAAGAAGTTTCCAGGTATAAAAAGTGAAAATGCAGTTGAAATAGAACTCAAAACTTTTATGAAAATGATAATTTAATGATCAACATGTTTTATATGGTAACTTCTAAACGTATACGTCAATCTAAAACAAGAAATAAAAGTTTTATGAAATCAAAAAAAAAAACTAAAAATTACAGCTCATTATAGTTCTTTGAAAGATTTGCAAAATTCATACTTGTCTCTTTTGCATTTATTGTTTTTTTCATGTAAATAATAAAATATGCATACAATTTTTAAGCTACACATTTTAACCGAAATAAACGAAATACCTAACAAATAATTTAACCGTACAACTTTAATAACTTAAAATATACATTAAAACCTAATGGAATTTTTAAATTACTATCGCAAAACGCGGGTTCCAAACTTAGTTCAAAATGCAAGCGTCGTTTCAAACAGATAATACGCTTAAAAGATATTCTAGGAATTTAACTTCAGTGCGCAGTTTTAACGCAATCCCCTGTTCAGGGAATAGGAGAGATTTATTGCACTAATACTACTTAATTTAATATTTAACTATCTTTGGATCTTGAATGATGAATGCATTTAAACTTCTTTGTAAAAGGACATAGTTTTTGAGGTAAGTCTGTTACTGTTATGATTTCATAGTCAGGGGGGTTACCATGACGGATTAAAGCAGTTTTAATTCCAGTGTGTGAAAATAACACAACTACATAGATCGTCTAGCGCCATCACACTAGACACACATCACACTAGAATAAATACTGCTTTTTGTCATCATGGTAATAACCCGCTGGAACACTAAACAGTAATTGCAATTCCCTTACCATTAAATTAACGTTAATTAGTACAAATTTGTATTAATTGAAACATGAATAATTGTTATCACTGACTTCGTGTTACTTTGCTTAACATCGCAACGTTTTTAACGCAAGAAATATAAGTTCGTTAAGTATTTATAAAGAAGAAGAATCTTCACCATCGTTAAACCTATAGCCTCGAAGTATTAAAAGCCAAAGAGATAATGTTTTAGAAGCTTTTTTGTAGAGATATCATGTTGAGGAAAAGCTACGATTAACGTGAAGCTCGTAACTCATATTATTTTCCTACTAACTAAATCCCGATTTGGAAGATCAGTATTGACAGGCTTACCTCTAGCTAGATGGTTATCATACGTCAACATAATAATATTATACTTACACTAGCACGGCTTAACCCACGTTGCGTAAATTTAAAAAATTATGTAGGTACTAAAACTTTCCTCAAGAATCGTAAAAATCGATGCAGTCTTTTTGAATTTATCACGAACAGACAAATACAAAGGCGCGGCGACATTTTGTTGTATAATATTATGTTCTATATGATATGTTGTTCATTAGAAAACCCACTCACACTAGACAATAAATGTATCTCAATGTTCTCTGCTAAATATTCTGCTATCAAATAAGGTAAAAAAGGTATAGTGAGAACATTATGCTACCAGGAGAGCATAATGCGACATGGACCACAATTTACCGTTGCAATATTGCTGTAGGTGTCTTCATATTAGAGCAGGCTCCAAGGAGATGTTCGTTTGCAAAAATCGCGGACCTAAATCTGACTTCTGATATATATTGTATAGATCCCAGACATCCTATAGACAGATGTTGCCAACCAGTTTTGTGGTCCCCCTGCCCGCACCCCGGTAATTAAATATGGCATACAAAGAAAAAAATAAAAATTTCCAAAACATGCCGTGTGGGGTATCAAATGAAAGAGCTTATTGAGTAGATCACGAATATATAGCATACTATAACTTAGAAAATTTACGAAAATGGTCCATTTTTGAGTTAACTTTAAACCACTATAGATTGAAAACTCATGAATATATTTTTTAAATTATTATTTTAAATAATTAACAATAGTCCATTGTTTATGATTCAATAGTTCGTAATATAATATAAGCGAGCTATGTGGTGGATTTGATGAAAATAACTATATACTATATGAACTTGAAAATATACTCGCCATCTTTCAATGCTCCCCCCACTCCCCCATGCAACTATTTCACTGTACGAAATATTGAATCGTAAACAATGGACTATTGTTAATTATTTAAAATAATAATTTAAAAAAATATATTCATGAGTTTTCAATCTATAGTGGTTTAAAGTTAACTCAAAAATGGACCATTTTCGTAAATTTTCTAAAAAATCTTAGAGAAAGTGTAAGAAATGTATATAGTATGCTATATATTCGTGATCTACTCAATAAGCTCTTTCATTTGATACTCCACACGGCATGTTTTGGAAATTTTTATTTTTTTCTTTGTATGCCATATTTAATTACCGGGGTGCGGGCAGGGGGACCACAAAACTGGTTGGCAACATCTGTCTATAGGATGTCTGGGATCTATACAATATATATCAGAAGTCAGATTTAGGTCCGCGATTTTTGCAAACGAAACTCCACTGAGAGTCCGGTCTATATTGCACTGCTTTTCTTTTAATTTAAGGTGAAATTGGTGTTTTTATTTTCTGTAAAATTACGGAACATTTTCTAAAAATAACTTTTTATATACATACAGCAATTTTGATCACATTTAAAATGAATTTTTTTATACTTCAGTGAAAGTGAAACGAAGAAAATTCATGAAATGTGTGTTATATTTAAAAATCCATAATTTCGAAATATTCCATTTTTTTTTTTAATTTGCATCGGAATATTATTGCAGGCACCGCATAAAATCGTGTTTAAATAGACTTTTATTATAGCATGCTATTTTAGGAACGTATAGTACGTATAGAAGAATATACATTTTGTTTTAAAATGTTTCCTAGTTAACTATTCACATAACTTCAGACTTTCATACAGTACAAACTTTCACGAATCATATAAAGGCTCTTCACACAAACCGTATGAAGTCACAATACCAAGATATTGCAAATGTATCCCAAGCTAGGATTGTATTTATATTTTAACTGGAATCCGTATTTTCCTTTGCGGTTTCCCTTTGATGAAACGAGAGTTCCGTTTTCTTATTCTTAATGACTGTTTATTGAATTATATAATCTATGGAATTTATATTTTCCTTTTAAATTGTTTTTAGCTTGTAATTGTTAGTCGAACGATAGTTGAAAACTAAACAATGACTAGATTTTTAATTGTAAAACTTGTTAATTTGTTATAAAAGTTATCAAATTATAATTTAGATACTTTAAAACAACAAGACGTAACATATAGATTATTTATTCTAGATAACTACATAATTTCCTATGGCATATAAAATTTATAATCGATATAATTAATTATCAAAACAAGATACATTTAAATGTTTGTCTGGATTCTAGAACATCAACAAAATGTTATTTTATCTCTATGCATTCTCGTATCTTTCATTCTAGTGACATGTATGTATGTTTATCCACATTATTTATAAAAGCACTAGGACAGATATGAATATTTTATCCTAGTAACAGAATTGTATCTGCGTTTATTGATATTATACATAATATATGTATCTATAAGTGTATTAGTCCATATCTTCTTTAAACATATATCTTTGTTCCCAGCGAATCCTACCCCCTAACTCCTCTACCAGACGAAGTGGGGGGCGGCGTGATCTCCGAGGGTCCACTGCTGCTCCTCGCCATGTGGACGCCCAAGGGCCACGGGCTGGTCACCGTGAAGGACTGTGATATCTACTACCGACCAGCGCCGCGGTCTTCCACGGGGTATAGAGTCACGGAGACGGGTGTACCCGGGACGATTTATAATGGAGTGCCTGATTGGTTGTATGAAGGTAAGATAAATTAATATAGTAAATATAAATTAGTAAAGTAAGGTAAATTAATAGTAATTGAAGAAGTAGTAGCGGTAGCGCGCTCCGTTATAGACCACATAGTAGCTTAGTTGCAGACGAGGTAGTGGTCAAGCTTTTCGCTCCATAAAAAAACAAAATAGAGCAAGAAGTGTGCAGTTTAGAGAAGTGGTTTTCTAATGAAAATTATTATTGAAAAAAAATTAGTTTCTTGATAGTGAAGATCTATTTTTATATTGATCAGAGAGTGTTATGTACCTTCCTTTGTTCAAGTTTGGCCGTAGCAGAAACACACAATTTCGTAATGATACAGCCGCTCGAAATGTTATTAATTGTAACCTGTGGTTATAACATTATCTTGGAATTTTCATCAGACTGAACTCTAATACAATAGATCACATGTACGGAAACACAAAATTATTTGCTATTATTAGTTTTAATAAAAGAAAGATAATAAAAACAACTACACTAAAATCTCATCCATTAAATCATAGGATACAATATGTATAGGTATAAAATTCTTTGAATGTGATAAACCATAACTATTAAAGTGTTGAAATAACTGATTTTATTTCAACACTATTTCATATGCAACTCATATTCCTTGCACTAAAAATAACTGATTCCAGACGAAATTCAATGTAAGATAATACCGAATTCCCAAAGGTCTCGGATCGTTTTATTCTTCAAGGCGTTGTAAATGAACGTCACAACCTGCTCTTATCTTAATGACGACACTTTGCTGCCTCTTTCAAGAACACTACGATTAAAATTTAGAACGAATTTTGACTAAATGGATATATTTTTATGGGCCTCTCGTAGACATTTTTAGCTGAGGAAATTTGATATTTTCGTCGTTAGATTTATGGAACTTTAAAGTTAAATTATTGATCGTAGTCTTTATAATAACATCAATATAAATCTAAATACTTATATTATTACTTTAAATAGTGTTCCAATCTCTATTATCTCTTAGATAAATGAGGCCGCAATGCCCGCATATTCGAGTATAATGGCGAAAGTTTATATGAATATAACGTGTCTATCTGTGACTATTTAACATAACGTTATAGTTTAAACACTTTACCAATAAATTCTAAAACTATTATATTTATTTAAATTTGTTAAATATTACGAAAATACTTTTGATAAAATCTTAATGATAACTTGAGTTGAGATCTTTTTTACCTTTGACCTGTTCATGAATATCATCATAAATGGCTATTCTACAAGTACGCTTGAAATGTTAAACTGGAATTTAAGAATTAAAAAACAAATATATAATAGAATAGGTAATAGACACTAGTTCACAAAACAGTATAAAGAATTTAATCAGCACAAATTCTAAATATGCGATTGCCTCTACAACTAAAATGTAGTTAGTTCCACTAATGCAAGAATTTTCCACCTACTAGCATTGAATACAATCTTACTATAGGAAATTGTTCCTCTATGAAATACAGTTATATACTGACAATCCGACATTATCTATCCTCTATAAAATATATATATTGACAATCCAACAGTATCTATACGACAAACAATATCGCAAAGATAAACCTGCCTTACCACGGTTCGATGATCCTAACAAAACCGTTTGTTATCGACGTTATATTCGCAAAAGCTTTTGTACACTGACTTCGAAATTGCTTGTTGCTTTCATAAAAAGGTACCTAATTAACGAACGGAAATTGTCTTTGATTTTAATTGGTGGTAAGAAATAGGTGTAATAGGGTTTATGTTTCTCCGAATTGTAAAAGATGTGTCCGAATTGTAAGAAAAAAATTTATACAGGTTGTGTAGAATTTTAATTAATTATTATTTTCACTGTAAACTAGGATCGCCTCGTGATCAAAATTTTGCTCTCATCGCGATGAAACATACATTCGACAAATCTGCATTATTTTACTTAAACAACGATAGATATAATTTTGATTACCTATATACATAATATGATAAACAGAGACTTGCCACCGTGTATATATATATATATATATATATATATATATATATATATCTGCTTTGTGTTGCCCCAAAATATAAAAAAAGTATGTTCTAACTAATCCACTAGGTTTTGAATATCGCAATGAACAAATAAAGAATCAAGGCTTTTTACTAGAATGTAATAACTCATAATTTTAATGTTGCCCTACAATATTAATCGATATTTTAAATTATCTTTTCACATAGCTGTCCAATCTAATAATATTTACCTACGACCTATATAAGGTCTTTGTGCTAAGATGAATCGTCTGACACATCATACATCAAGCGGCCTCATCTAGGTTATTTGCTGGCAAACAAACGGGTACCGTCAGCAGATAAAGTTTTAGAGAAAATTATTAAAATTTGATAAATTGGTGAAATAAATAACGATAATATAGATAATAATAAATACAGAATTAATGATTATTTAAGAATCATACTCGCTCGTCTAGCTTGCTGTAAAATAAAACACGAAAACCCATTCTCGAATTATCTTAATTACTAGTTTGTTGATTAAAGTTCACGAAAACATTTGTAGTAGAAATAAATAATAATCATATCTCACTCATAAAATCCTCTAAGCAACTAATAATTTTCCAACCAACTAGCGATTGCATTCATAGATTTAATCCATTGAAATAATAAATGAAACGGGACAAATAAACTTTAGCGCACTCAATACGGAACCTCGGAAGCAATTAAAAAATTCGAAACAACAAACTTCGAAACAATTGATTTCAACTTTTTGAATATAAAGGCTATCGGGCTTTATTTGCTCAGCTTTTCGATACTTCACTGCTTTTTTACGGTGCAAAATCACCAATATTAACTTACTTGCAGCCTTTCTGCATGCAACTGTGCCAAAATTTCACAATATGCATACAATACTGGAAGAATGTTCTTAAATAAGTGTAGCTCAACCCAGGAAAATTACAGAACAAGTCAACACATACCGATCTGCTTCGCGCAGCAATTGCTTCGCGAGGCTGCTCGCTCTGTGTGGACTCACCTAATATGTATGTCACGGCTAAAGGTAGGTGAGAACATAAACTTAAGATTAGCCGGCTAAACTTAGGTTTATTTTCGACGAGGTGTTAATGTTAGTTTGTTCTATCTTTAGCCGGCTAAACTTAAGTGTAACCGCAGGCCCGTGGCTAAAAATGTCGGGGTGGGTAGATTTGGTTAGCGCCGGGCCGGTGGAGGGCTTGAGGGGCCCGCACAGTGCCAGAAAACACTCGCCCTGTTCCTTACATGTATTATAGTAACCAAATCTACCCACCCCGACTCAGGGCAGAAAGCTGGTGGCTAGGTTAGGTTAGGTTAGAACTCTTAAGACCCGCACGAGCCGAGCGAGCGCAGCGAGCGTGCTGCGGCAGCAGCCGGCGAAGTGCCAGAAAACACTCGCCCTGTTCCTTACATGTATTATAGTAACCAAATCTACCCACCCCGACATTTTTAGCCACGGGCCTGCGGTTACACTTAAGTTTAGCCGGCTAAAGATAGAACAAACTAACATTAACACCTCGTCGAAAATAAACCTAAGTTTAGCCGGCTAATCTTAAGTTTATGTTCTCACCTACCTTTAGCCGTAACATGTATATATAAGCTACGTACGGTATACTCACAGATATACCTGCGCACGTCAACCGATCACGATCATGTAAGACTGGACGTAACATCTGGGTATTATTATTATTATAATTATAGATTTCCTCACAAAAAAATAGATACTAGTTAGGGTCATAAAACTGCACAGGTCTATTACTATCTACCTGGGCAGGTATACCTGTACAGGTATAACGTATCGTGTATAATATTAAAACGTCACAAATCGAATTGTATTTTAATATGCTGCGATATAACTGCGTATTAAGTTGCTGACTGTACTAACTAGGCTGTTATTTCCATGGAGAAATAAACCAATTCAACACTGTGGGGCAGAAATTAAAACTAATTTATTAGCTCTATTGTTAGCCGCAGCTTGCCACTTTTAATTTTTCAATATAACCTTACTATAAAAAAATCTCGTCTCTCGATTATCTATAAAGAAAATCAAACTTCCTATTTTCTTTATTTACAACTATTTTCAAACACTTTGTAGATTGTTGTAAATTTCAAAAATACTCAACTGGGTGAATATAAATAATGTATTCATGGACTAATTGTAACAATTCTTTACACGACCTACCTCAATTCTTTTTCTGTTGACCTTTATAAGCATTCTTAACATGAGATGTTTAGAAGTAGACGGTAAGATCACGTACTCTAGTATTTATTTAATTTTTTATTAATGTTATAATACTAAATAGTAGTAATATACTAAATATATACATTGAAACATAGTCTATTTCTTTTTTGCAATTAGTTAAATACCATTTAGGACCGATCTTATTTCTTATGTTTAATTTACGCGAGTGTATTTAGAAATTGAAGACTTCTTAACTGATTTTAAACGCGATTTACTATATATTATTTATCCCACCCTTTACTTCCCCGTGACTACGCTTGCTGTAAAACAACATAAATATACCTTTCGAATATCTCAATTCCCTAGAATATTATACAGAACCCGAGTAAAGATTCTGCTGATATAGTTTAAACAAGGATTTATATTTGTAATTAAGCGCACTGGAGAATAACCAACTACCTCCATTATTATTGTTGCAGAGTTACAATTTACTATTAATTACCAATTCTATTTAGGTGTTTTGTGGTTAGTTTTCTGTTTATTTCGTGTATAAAATGATTATTATATATTCAATAGGTACCTAATATTTAAGTATAGTTTTTAATCGGGTTTTTATTAATGTCATGTTTTTAATGTATTAATTGTACTAGTCATTGTCTGTATGATTTGAAATTACTTTTGATTGAATTAATAATTAAAAACTGACATTTAGTTGAAATTGATGGGCCTTTTTATAATCAGTCGATATTATTAAAAAGGTGCTTGGCTCTATCAGTAGAACTATGCTTTTTTAATTTATTACAAACCGGTTTTTTTTAGAAATCTCTTGAACTTGATATCTTCCTCACGCATTGCAATTCACTACAGTCTAGAACCCCATGAAAAAGATCAGTACATATTTTAATTAAACATGACCATATTGTTTGTGTTTCGTATATAATATATTATACTCGAATATATCAATCAACTAAAAGCTTTAATACACTAAAAAGAAACCTTTGTTTGTTCCAAGTCCGTCTTAACTTCTTTTCTTCTTTCTTTCGTTATATGAATGAATCCATCGTATTTCGGAATGGATTTAGGTACTTTTAATATAAAATTATTAATATGAAAGAGGTATATAAGTAAGTAAAAGTATGTCGCAAAGTAATAAGATAAAGAATAAATAATGGCTTTAAAATAGAGCTTTGGATATTTCAACCAGTTTATCCTATATCGATAATTCATACTGTGCCAAATTTAATGTCTAGCAAAATTGCGTTTTCAACAAGTTATTTGACAATTTTTTCCCGGCTAATGAAATGATAAACTGAATTTTTTTTTCTTGTTTATCAATTAGTGTTATATACGCAATGCGCGTGAATTTTTTCACATTTATAAAGTTACTTTATGTTACCTTAATCAGGCCTTAAAGATAAGTCTCTTTCCCCCAAAGACATTTCGAGCTAAGTTTGTGCACTCACTACGTTGCAACCGATTACAATTTACACAATCTGATCAGCGCATTATTATCCTTATATAGTCGTTATTAAAAACTGCTGAATACAATTGCCGAAAAACTTATGATTTTCTTAATTAGGACGTTATAAATTCATTAAATTTCCCATTTTTTGCCTTACAAAATCGATTGATAAATACTGCTAAAAGTTATTTTTTCCATTAATTTATTCGAGTTGGTTGAAGACCAATGAGTATTAATCCTTTAAAAAATTTTTTTTTTGAATTTTGATAATTCTTTAAATATTAAAAAAATATTTAAAATAATAAGTAAAAATCCTAGCGAATTTCTTTAGTCGCGCTCCTTGGGCCGGAGCGTTCTGACGTGTGCTCTACGCTCGATTTTCCTTCATACCGAAGTGTAAGTTGCTCTACTTCATTAAATTTAATATTTTTGTTAATTGATTATTTTTATCTTAGTTTTGTGCAAATATTCGTATTTTTAAACATTTGATTTCGATATGGAAAATAAACGAAAAAAATACGCGTGTAACTACTAGAAAAAAAATTATCTTCGAACATAAAGTTAATGAAACCAAATAGATTGCAAAGGTGATTGGCAACAATTTCTTTATTTTACGGGGTGTCAGTAAAGGGATGTATATTTCTTTAAAACTAAAGTAAGCTCATAAATTTTCTTATAATATAATTTTTTTGAAGTTCCAAAAATGTTTATTTTTCGTTTGAGAAATACGAAATATAATATAAACTTGTATTGAGAACTTGAACTTCCCAAGTTCATCCGGGGAAATCCCCATACGGGGAAAATGATTTGTTTACTCCAAAATTGATCCGAGGTGTTTTAATTTTTTCTTCTAGTCATTTTCAACGTAGCGGCATGTTGTTTGATTATTAATTTTGTAACTTAAATACAGGATGTTGGTTTTATATTCTGATCTTACAGACGCGCTGACAAATTTAGTCCACCATTTCTAGTTTAGTTTACCAACTCTAAGTACCAATATTAAAACGAATGGATTATCATCACATCATCAAAACTCAGATGTAATGGAAGATCACAATAACATAGAAAATTCAGTGGGGTTGAGAACTAAACAAACAGAAGTAACAGAGACGCGAAGAATAAAAAAAGAGGACGAAAACGATAATTCGTTGATGCTTTCCCTTTTCGACGTATTGTTAGGGTACATCACCAATCTGCAAAAAACAAAACTGATAATTCCCAATTGCTGATTAAAAATGAAAAAGAAATAATCGACAACAGTGGTGAAAATTTGCTGATCACAATGAAACATCCTTCAGTGGTAGCAGATTTACTCATTTAAAATGTATCGGTGAACATCGTAAAGGAGAGGAGGCCAGGAAAACATTATGAATGTGGATGGTGGATTGTATACAGGGTGTAATCGATAAGTATGTGCAGGCGATTATGACGTTATTATTGCAGGTATCAAAAAACTTAAAACTGATATCGAAATTACTTTACCTAATGAGCAAAATGACAATAATAACTTTTTAAAAGTATAACGAGAAATATCTAAAAAATTTACTTTATACACTCCCATATCAAAAAGGGAAAATGGGACTAGTAGAAGTTAAATGTCTAATTCCGGCAAAAGACATGAATGCGGAAAATGCGGTTAAAAAAAATTTAATATTTGAAATACAATGCAAAAAATAACACTTTTGTCATAGATAAGAATCATGACTATTTTTTCAAATTCAGGGACAACTAAACGTTGCAGAAGCAGAAGTCTGCTTATTTGCTGTTTGGACTGGAGTGAATCATTCGTTAAAAATAGAATATATAAAAAAGTATGTAACATTTAGGCAAAATAAAATGATGGACCATTATCAAGATTTTACATAAATTGCCTACTGTCAGAATTGATTGATTCGAGACTTCAGCATTCGATGCCCATCAAGGACCCATCCTATATCATTCAAGCGATTGAAAAAAAAGAGATTAATCCAGTGCAACCGATAAAGCATCAGAATGCTAGCAAAAGATTTATTAGGTTTATCAATATTAATCTATATATTATACATAATATAATAAATCTGTAGAAGACGCGAAGACTGACATCCGCGCGGACGGAGTCGCGGGCGGAAGCTAGTCAGTAATAAATATCTTTTGTTTTCATTTGCGTATTTTTCTGTTTTATAATTTTTTAACACAAACATTACATTTTTTTTATTAAATACAAAATTTGTTTATCCGTTTTATTAGTTAAACTGAATAACTTTCACTAAGAAACTTAGGTCGAAAAAAATGTATAGAGTTATGCATTTTGTATGGAAAGCTTATTTTTTTTATATTTCGTCCAAATTTCTTTGTAAAAGTTGATCAGTTATATAAACATGAAGTTGAAGATATCAATAGAAACTATTCGCAAATTTTGTGTACTGATAAAAAAAAAATCACCCGGTGTAATTTTCACGAAAATTGTTTCAAATTGTCATTTTTGGTACTTATTACGAATATTAAATTATACGAATGATTTAATTTTTAAAAATTAAGTGGAGCAACTTTCCCTTAGTACATTTGTATTATTTACATATAGGATGACAGGATGCATTTGTTTGCACTACTAGACCAAGCCCTTAAGTCCAATTAGTAATCCGAGTGTCCAGTCTATGTAATGTGTAATATAATAATTTATTATAAACATCCATTCTCACCAACTGTCGTGTTTATAAATTATAGAAGTTGTATTTGAAATAAATATAAACTGCAATTGTAGTGTACATATTAATATTTTCAATTCAATTTGGCTTTGGATATCCATATCCGTTCACCGTAAGGTTCACTGTGTTACTTACATTATTCTTGTTATCTATGTTAATTAATTAACAACCAATGAACAACTTTATATTTAAAGGTACGGTTAGGAAAAGTTCGTCGTAAGAACTTGAATTCCTAACATAGACAATTAAATGAAAATACCAGGGTACAAGGCTAGTTGGTAATTTTAAAATGTATCAAGAGGAACATTGCAATGGTACGGATAGCATTGTCAGGGAGTATAGAAATAGCACTCACTACTGACCTTTATGAGAAGCGTCAGCAAAAAAGGAAATTAAATTTTTTGTATTTTTATTACGAACTTATAAGTTTATAATTTAAAACTTTCCGTAGATTTTGAATTATTGTCAGTCTGTAAAACTTACTGGACTATTAACTACTGAATTATTACTAGTTATGACTATTTTAAAATCAAAATAACTTAACGTCTAGCTATTCCACAAGAATTTTATAAACAGAAAATAATGTATCAGCACAAACTTTGAACTATTTTGAAACTTACTGATCCGGCAAACTTTGAACCGCCTCATGAATTTTGTTTGTTTTATTTATTCTCGTGAATTTTCCTTTATTTAATAAATATAATGATTTCATCCTAATATTTATGTTATAGATATAAATTATGAAAATAAATATAGTAAAATAAATACCATCTGAAAGACTAGACAGTAAATTACTTTGTTAGTGTTCAAATACCAACAAAAACCCTAAACACTAGGAAAACACAGTTTCATAATTTAAGTGTATTTTTAAAATAGGTTAATAAATTCATAGATTCTTACATAGAAATAATAAAGGAAACTCAAAATCATCAACATAAAATGAAATAAAAATATATAGTTGCTGACGCTACGTCATCCACGTAGGACCCATTCAGACGAACATTTTTTATGCGAACGGTGCAGTCATTCCAGTAATAGCAATGCAAGTACTTAGTTGAAACTGATACAAAATTAAATCTCATTTTAAATTACTCTCGAGAGGAATTTGTTTTAAAACTATGCTTTTCGTTAAGAACAGGTACAAGCCTGGGCTATACAATTTATTGTTACACAAAAATTGAGAAAAGTTACATCAAATATAATATACCTATTTTTGTTAAACTAGCACTAATGGTAATACGTAGTAACTATTTGGTAATCTGTGGTAATATTGAGCCTGTAAAAACTATAAAAAAAAGTAAAAATGGTGGACATTCGCGCCAAAAATTATCTATACTATAACTTGTTCCAATAAATTTCAGTACAAATACTCATAATCCTTAGTGAAAATACAAATTGCTTTAACATTTAAATGCAACATGACATGCACAGATGATGTATAATAATAAATTAGCTCGGTCCATTACAGCTGAAACAAATTATACGCACTGCGAAAATGACATACATCTGCAATGGACGCAGTCAATCTACATGAAGTAATTAGTGTATTACAATTATTATTGTATTGAACGGAAATTACAACTATGTATTGAATAGAATTTACTTTATATTTATAACATCAATAACTTTTTACGAGGTTTCTATAGATATTTATTGGTATTATTTTTAACACAGGGTAGATTTAACTAGGTACTGCATTAAATAATTAATTTAAAGCACCATCTGTTGGAATTTTTATGCAGTAATATATGTACTTTAAAAATCGTATTTTTGTAAAATCTTATTCTTAAATATTGATTATTAAATAAATATCTAATAGATACAAAATATAACGACTTACGACCCCAATAAAACCTTTTTGACGGTAGAGGCAGCAAAGGGGCGGGTGGGCCACGTGATGTTAAGTGTTCACCACCGCCCACAAACACTTGAACACTGGTATTGTTACAGGAGCTTTAAGTGACCTTTTATTGACAAATACGCTTTTTAACACGCTGCTATTAGCTTAAGGTAACCGACTGTAATAAGACTCTTTAGATTTATTATTACTTATATTTTTTACTAGCGGTCCGCCCCGGCTTCGCCCGTGGTACATATTTAAGTTTTCTCTACATAAGAACCATCCTCGTACTTCAAGGAATATAATAAAAAAAGAATTATCGAAATCGGTTCAGCCGTTCTCGAGTTATGCGCTTACCAACACATTTTGCGATTCATTTTTATATTATAGATTAGTTCTATGTTTGTTTAGGTTAAGTATTATATTATCTTTGGATTGACTAATGGTTAGAATCTTAACTATGAAATTAAAAATTGTGTTTGCGTTTCCTCGCATTTTTGATAAAGCTGGTTTGTCTCCATCGACACAAGGCGCTATCGAATCATTTGCTCAGAAATTCCACATAGAATATAATTAGATAATTAAAATACAACTTCAATTAAATACTATTATCTTATACTTTTTAAACTACTTGAATGAAAGCAAATCATGAAAGACTAACCTTTAGGAAGGTAGATCCTAATCGGTGTGAATGACCTTTTTGAAATAAACACCAGCTGGCAGCTGTGCAATTTTTATTGGACTTACTAAACAGATCATGTATACAGGATGTTTTAATTATTTTAATCAAATTAATTTTTTATAGTGTTTTTTTTTTATAGTTATTTGAAACATAAAAGAGATACATTCGATCTTAGCATTCGATATGATTCTCTAAGAGTGGGCTATAAGTATAAATAATAATTCAAATGGTAGGTACGTAAGTTTGTATACCTATTCATAAAAACAAACATTTTAAATTATTGAAAATGTGTTTAAGTTTGTTAAAGCTCATATGAAGCCTGTGCTCATCGTTTTGCCTATTAAGAATATATAGAAACATTAATTAAATATATAAAATTGATGAGATTTCCGATTAGCACCAATAAAATGGATAAAAAGACGAATACACGAGTCAAACTAAAAACGTGAGTGGAATACGTATCTCCTGAATCGTCGTAAATACAATTACCCACTATAATTGGGGACAGGGGTGGAGTGAAAAGTCAATTCTGTTTCGTAATTACATTTATTCAGTAACGATGTGAATGGAGGGATTTACTGGACGGTATTGTGTGATAATTCTGTTTGCGCTTCTTTTGTATTTTTGTTGATGTAGGCATTAAAATTATTCCATCAATAAAGATTATTTATGCACTCAAGGTGGATAATTTGTAGTTAAATTGCAATGTCGTACTAGTTCAATCTAAGGTTGGGCCTACTATTTTACAAATGGAAATACAAAATATTTTTAAGCTATTGCATAGCTTCTATCGCGGGCCTTGAGCGCGGGAACCGAATCGAGAAATTCCGTAACGAAAAAAAACCTCACGCTTCCCACTCCGACGGGCACGGAGGTGTGGCTTGAAGGCATGCTATATTGTAATAGGCTAATAGCTTTACCGCGGCAGTCCCCGAGTGCCACACGTCTTTTTTTTATACACACAGCCTCAAATAAAATTCACCACTATTTACACCCGCAAATCTTGATCACTATGAGTCGTTATATTATTTCATTGTTAAAACTTAAATCCATCTATAATTAATTTCAAATCCGTTCAGAAACTTAGCCTTGAAAATATAAGACACTTTTTATTTATTTATTGTAATATAAATTAATATTATTTTAAATCACACTGTATACGCGTTATTGGCAAGTTACGCAGTGACGTCACGGTTACGATGCAGTTGTCATTGACGTCACTGACCCCGATACAGATAATAAATATTATAAACAGATGTACATAATGGAATACAAACAAATGCTTTGAACTATATTGTCTGCTGGAATACAAACAAATGCTTTGAACTAGAAAAAGTTTTACAAAGCCAAATTATAAAATAAAAAAACTATAATAAAATAATGTTGTAATGTTTATTAATTCTAGTGTTCGATTATGATATAGGTACTAAATATTAAACTCAAACTCAAGCATTTATTTATTCAATTAGACTTCTTCTAGAAGCACATTTGAATCGTCCTTACATATTTTTAACATTTACCACCGATTCGGAAAGCAGTATCTATGGAGAAGAACCGACAAGAAACACCATAGTTGCTCTTTTAAAATCATGTCAATATACAATTTAATAAAATTAAATCATCATCTTTTAAATTTAATCTAATATAAATCCCAGCTATTTTACTAATTTAATTGACACACTCATATTGATTCATTGATTTATTTTCGGAACCAAAACTAAAATACACAAAACGTTTTAAATCTTTATCCAATAATAAATAACCGTGGAAAATTCAAATTGGACACGAACTCCAAATACAAAGGTAGTTAGTATCGTAAACAAAAGATGTTTACAAAAACTGGGTATTGTGGAACTGGTACCGGTCAAGTGCGAGTCGGACTCGCGCACCGAGCGAGGGCTCCGGACAAACCTAATTTTTATTATGTTGTAACGTTAAAATGCTTGAAGCCGTTGCTGTACTATAAGATATTGCTTTTTGATTATGTTTTCACGGGAAGTACCATGTACGTTTTGATTACCTTGCGAATGTTGAAATTTGGGAAAATTTGCAGCATATTTTTTCACAGCTTTAGGGGACCGTAGACCGAAATATTCAATATAAATTTCAGCTTGATACCTCCACGTGTTCCTGAGATAAAGAGTCTTGATAGACAGACAGACGGAAGGACAATAAAGTGATCCTATAAGGGTTCCGTTTTTTCCTTCTGAGGTACGGAACCCTAATAACTGAATAATATTTCCATGAGCCGATGGACGAAATCGCCGGCAATAAATAACTTTTGTTGTTGCGAACAAAGGCCTTCCAACCTTTAAAGGGCTTGTTTAATTAATGCGTCAATTTATATATACTTATGTTTGGCTTTCTGCCTGTGGTTTCGCTGAGGACCACTTCATGATCGGGTAAAGTGTCCCCGAGGTACATTCCAATTACTAATTTGCAATTTTGAACCCTTCAAGTTTTGTTATCGCGACATGGCTTTATACAACTAATCCAAAGTTTTATCTACCTATACATAAAGATTAATTCCAACCTGATCAACGGTTTGAGGTAATAATAATAGTTTAAAAAAACTAAAAAACACACTTTTAGTTCGGTTTTCTATAAAACGCGTGTGTTTTTTTTAACTATTATTTATTTTATCAAATTAGTGTATTGTCATCGGTCCTAAATAAATCTACAAAGTTTGAACGAAATCTGGCCGTTTAAAGTGGGTCAAAATCGCGCCCAAAGACGTCGGTTACAAACATACAGGTGAAGCTAATATAAAGCGTGTAAAAACCAGTCATATATTATAAACTAATCAGTACACTGTACAAACTTTAATGCTGCAAATATAAATATAAATAGCTATAAATAAACGTTTTTTCATTTCATTTCATTTTTTTTTCAAATATGAGTATATATTATAAGGTCCTTATAGCAATCTCCGAAGAAGTTTCCCTTAAATCTCCCACTAATTTTAACTGGTCTCTGGGACCACTAGCAAACAGTAGAGACATTATAAAAATTATCCTAGTCTTTCATTTTGTAAAAAAATAATAGGTCACAATTTCACGGAAAAGATCCAACGCAGACGAACCCACAGTCACCTAATAAATATTACCCGAAGACATTAAAATCTATACAATAGGCAATCATGACCAGGCAAAACCTAAGCCCGGCCTTAGAGCCCTAGATAACCTAAATCCTAAAAGCAGTCTGCGGCGTTCTAATTAACTATTGAACACAATAGATCAGCATTAACCGTAACGCGATCAACTCTGAAAAAATAACCTGAATTTCATTCAAATATATCCCTTAATATCATGACTAGAAGACATATTTTAAAAGTGTCGTCTCAATTCTCACTTAGGGCTTAATTTGAAAGCTTAATTGAAAACGTTTCTTTGCATTTCGTGAAGCGAATTGAAGGTTTTATTTAATGTTTCTTTTCATTGAGTAGATGCCCACTATCCGAACAATAGTCTACTTTTTTATCACTACGTATTTCTTTTCGTGTGGGGAAAATCAGATACATTTTAGAACAAGATTTATAAGGATTTAATTGAACTTACATTTTCTTTCAAGCGTGAAGTGAATCGGTACCTACTAGGGAAGCGCGTACGATCTTAGACCACATCTTACCTTTCCATCAGGCGAGATTCTGGTCAAGCGCTTCCCTATCTAAAGTAAAAAAAGCTCATTTGGCTGCTTAGAAAACTATAGGAACAGTTTTTATATTAAATTCGGTATGTTTAATAATATTTTGATGACTTTCCTCAAATTACAGTTGGGTGATTTTACACCTACATACTTTTAAGTTTAATATTATGATACTGTTACAGGATATTATGAAACGAATTAACTTGAAAAAGTGTAAAGAATACTATGTAACCCACACAAAAGCTTGTTCTAAATATTATTTTAGCCTTTATCACGTTGCGTTAATGTATTTTCTATGAATTGTGTTTTCTTTATAAACATCCTCATTCAATTGAGGCCATCGTTTAGTTCAAAGTAATTAATTTTATTTACGCGCAAGTGAAACATCCCTTTTGCTCTCGGTTTTCATAAATTATTTAATTTATTATGAAATGTTTAGGTAAATTAAAAATAATATCAATATTATGTAAGTATGTTTATAATAAAAATTGTAGGTACGTTAGGCTGCCTTAAAAACAACGATTATTCGATACAAAAATAAGATAACTATAATTCCAACCAGTATTTCAAATCTCTTTATGAAGAGAAGCTCAATCAAACAGACATAAAAAATTAAATTATAGTACACTAATTACTAGGTATATACATTTGTAAAAACATTCGTGGCAAACACAAAAACATTACATACGGTTCTACAACAGAGTACATGACAACATGTGTTCAGAGCAAAAGTTTTTACCTCTTTAGTAATTACCCGAATCGTCGTCTGCACTTAACTGAAGATGTATCCTTTGTTTAATAAAAGACACGAGTGCTGTGTGTATTTGAATTATAATGTATACTAGCTGCAGAACACCAGGGTTTCACACACGTTGTATTTGGTAAAAAGCCTTATTAAATAATTCTAATAAAACTCTAAAATTCTGGCATTTATTAGAGATACAGTTAGCTACATTTTCGTGCAAAGTAGTTAACATTCCAAAAACTTTCACTTTCACATTAGAAGGATAGGGTAACTAGGTTTAGTAGGATATTTATGAAATACTAGGTTTCCGCCCGCGGCTTCACCCGCGCAGTCAAAGAAAAATGCGCATAGTTCCCGTTCCCGTGGGATTTCCGGGATTGCGTCATTTTCCCGGGATTAAAAGTAGCCTTTGTCCTTTCTCGGGTATCAAAATATCTCCATACCAATTTTCATGAAAATTGGTTCAGTAGTTTAGGCGTGATTGAGTAACAGACAGACAGACAGAGTTACTTTCGCATTTATAATATTAGTATGGATGGAATTATAGTATTTTCAATTTTGTTATAGGCAAATGTCGCTGAAATTCACAATAATAGCACACCCACATTAGAAAGCTTAGAAGCTAAAAAGTTTTTTTGTAACGTAACTATTATTAAATTACTTAATATATTTTGTACTATAAATTTGAACAAGCCATTAACATACCCTGACCTTTAAATCCTAATTTTAGACGCAGCCAAATTTAAAATAACCTAGGTGAGGGAATATGAGAAAATAACATGTACAACAATATTAAGTTTCAAAGGAAATTTTTACAGTTTTTATTTTTTAGATAAAAGTTGTAAAAATGTCTAGCCAAAAGTAAAGCAAAAGATTGGCGTTCTAAATGAATATCATCGTGAAGACGTCATTTAGGCGTCGTTCAATAAAAAGGCTAGGCTAGGCTCTGATTTAGCTGGTTTCGAACTATGCTTATGATACTTATTAATAATCTTCATCCGTGGTACATGTACAAGCCTATTATAGTAATAAAGCATATTTTTGAAATCGATCCAATAGTTCCTAGAATTAGCACATACAAACTAACAAACTCTTCATCTTTTAACTATTATTAGAGATATTAGTATAGATATGCTTATATTTTCAGAGGAGATCCTCAAATCCCGCTCAGCGTTATGGATGTCAGCTGACGGTCACATGGTGCTATACGCGACGTTCAACGACTCTTTGGTGCATGAGCAGAAGTATGCGTGGTATGGATCAGCTTTGGATACTGATGATCCTGCCAAGGTAAATGTGACTTTAAATAGCTCGTATTGAGTTAAAAGTCCCGTAATAAAATGAAGGAAAAGGTATGGCTCAATTTTCTCATCATACCTTTACTTATTGACTACCTACTGCTAGTAGCTTCGCTACCGTGGCATCTGGATGTAGAAAATAGTAATGATGTATTATGGAAGAGGACCTGTTCAAGACAAAATATCTTAATCAATTCAGAATAATTTCTTAATTCTAGAATATTCTAATCTATTCTAAATTATATTCTGTAATAATTTTATAGTTATTCCTTGTGTGATTTATACCTTCGCACTTCTTTTTTTATTCGACATTATTGACATTTTTATTAAAATTTGCTGTTACTTTCACACAGACGTATCCGGAGATCAGAAGTGTAAGGTATCCAAAGCCTGGGACCAATAACCCGGTTGTGAAGCTCACAGTGGCAGATATTGCGGACCCGAAACACATCCGGACGAGACATCTGTCCCCGCCGAAAGCTATACTTGAGGAAGGGTGAGTTTTCATTAAAACACAGTTTCATACTTGTTATTTATTTGTTCTGTCCCCGTATGACCTGCTCGATGTAGCAAGCAGTATTATTTCCTGTTTGGTAAAATGACATGGCTGTATAAGTCGTGTAGCGCCATCACTGTCCCACACTGGTAAAAATACTGCTATAAAACTTAAAATAATGGTAACCCTACGGTCTTTAATATTATGCAATACTAAGACGAATAATTTCTTACTATGTTAATTAAAATATTACGTAAACTATTATCCCAACCTTAACCAAATAACATAATAACATTACTAACGTTGAAAAACATATTTTTCTACTACAATCTGGTAATGCCCTTGCAACACAATAGCTTTACAAGTTAAGGGTGCTCTTAAACACAAATAAAGTAATTCGTAACAAAGGGAATGCCTCGGAGGTGCGTTTAATCTCAGCCTCTGCAAATAACATCGAAAACAGGGTTTTAACTTTGTTGTGTTCTGACCGCAAATGTTTTAAAACTGCGGACCAGCTACGCATCTGGCAACTATTTTAATGTGTGGATTTTTGCGGCGCGCTGTTAGATGAAATTGTTCTCGGTTTTTTCTGGACAATAGTAATATGTTTGGTTTAAAAATAAAGAGTTACTGAAATGTTCTGTTCAATATTATAGGTATTAATACTTTTAAATTTTTCGCCAATTGCAATTACAAGTAGTTACTTTATAAAACATGGTTTAATTATGGAGGCAATAATAAACGAATGGTCAATGTATTTTTCAGAAATAAAATTCTAGGTTACTAGTACTAAAACATTCTATGCAAAATTCAAAGAGGAGGTTTTAAAACACACTTTAATGTAGGTACAGGTTATTCCTCTCAGCGACAAGATTCACTATTCATATTATCTTCAAGCAAAATGTAGTCAATAAAAATCAATTGTCCCTTAACGCTTACAATATTTCGATATTTTATAAATACCCTCCATTGACCTTAAACGTCCATAACTTAAGTTAACGAGCCGTAACAGAGACCCTATTATTATCGGATCTATTATTTTCCGTAATGTATTCGATACATTATGCGTGAAATATAAAAGTTCTGGAAATGTGGAGATTTCTGGGAGCAAATTGATCACTTTTGTAAACTTTATATACACAAAAATAGTATCCTCAATGATATATGTAAATCTTATTTTCAGTGACTACTATTTCACAAGCGCGCAGTGGGTGTCGCTCACTGAAGTATGTGTGGTCTGGTTGACCAGACTACAGAACCTGTCTGTAGTGTCTGTTTGCAAGAGTCCTATGTGGTACTGTCAGGAGGTACGACGAGAATGATTAATAATGATGTATCAATTATTTAAATATATTACTATAACTAAATTATGGAAAAAGTACCTTACCATTCTGAAAAAATTAAAATACCTACGAGATCCGCTTACCAACTTGTTATAAATAAAAATATAACATTACACCCTATGTTTGCTCTGCTCTACCATTACTACTGAGAAGGAAATCCATTTGCAACTGAAACTAAAAAAATATTCATATATAAGGCCCTTCGCTCATGGAGCTACTCAAAAATGACTGAACTAATCAGTAATTACGATTACAAACCAGTTACAAATTGTATCTCGCATACAACGCTACTCAAGGTATAAGGCCCTTCGCTCATGGAGCTACTCAAAAAGAACTAGTCACAAACTCAAATTACTAACGAGTTGCCTGAGCGTCACAGCCCATACATGTTCTATGGAGATTCGCACACGACGCGACTAGTTACTAACTGGTGAGTAACGCGTTAGCAACAAATCACGCGCGACGCGTCGTGTCGGTCTCCACGCTACTGGTTTCCTGAGTTTCTTTGTTTTTTATGATAAAAATGAACGAGCAAACATTGACAAGTGACTGAAACCTTATAACTTGAGTAGCGTTGTATGCGAGATACAATTTGTAACTGGTTTGTAATCGTAATTACTGATTAGTTCAGTCATTTTTGAGTAGCTCCATGAGCGAAGGGCCTAAGGTTTCAGTCACTTGTCAATGTTTGCTCGTTCATTTTTATCATAAAAAACAAAGAAACTCGGGAAACCAGTAGCGTGGAGACCGGCACGACGCGTCGCGCGTGATTGGTTGCTAACGCGTTACTCACCAGTTAGTAACTAGTCGCGTCGTGTGCGAATCTCCATAGAACAGGTATGGGCTGTGACGCTCAGGCAACTCGTTAGTAATTTGAGTTTGTGACTAGTTCTTTTTGAGTAGCTCCATGAGCGAAGGGCCTAAGTTTATAAATTGTCATTTTTTTAAACTACACCAACTCATCTGTCGCTTCAACTGAGAAGAATCAACAAGAAACTTGATCCTTACTATACAGGGTGTCCCACTATTGGTATACTAAGCGCGAAGGGACTTGTTGTTTTGCATACACTGATAACGTAAAAAATACTTAAACAACAAAATTACGTCAAAATTTTTTTGCTAAATTTTTCCTGAAAATCCATGTTTTCTTCTCTAGCTTCGCGCAACCGGTATATACCGCTTCTCTAATGTGAGCATTTTGTCTATGAAAACATAATCTTAAACGATAGCTCACATGCTAGTGGCAAAGTTGGGTTGGATGGGTGTACACATAGAGTTTTAAGAATTCATCTATTTGAAAAAAAAATGCATCTGGAATTTTATGAGTATTTTTTGTGTACTCAGCGTATGCAAAACTATAACCTCCTTTGAGCTTAGTATACCAACAGTGGGACACCCTGTATATACTACTAGCGGTCCGCCCCGGCTTCGCCCGTGGTACCTACATGTTTAAACTATCCTATCTCTCAAGTTGGATCGAACTGTACATGGTGTGCGAATTTTATTATAATCGGTTAAGTGGTTTAGGAGTCCATTGAGGACAAACATTGTGACACGAGATTTATATATATTAAGAAAGTGAAAGCTCAAAGGGAACATAACCTTTAGGTATACAGAATATCATCCGGCTCAGAGAGCTGGGTGGAATCCGCCCCCGCGCCCCTCTGGTCAGCGGGGGGCGGAGCGCTAGTCACGCTGGCCCCCGTACGGGACGGTCCCGCGGGGCTCTTCCGCCACGTGGTGCGCTCGGAGCACAACGCGCACGGGCCCAGGGCTTTGCCCCTCACGCATGGCAGCTTTGATGTCGTCAGACTGTTGGCGTGGGACCATGTTAATCAACATGTGTAAGTCGTGGTTGTTTATGTTTGTTTGTTGTTATGTTGTTATTAAAAATATAATCAAATAATTAAAAGCGATGGATGACAAAGAAATTGTAATATATTGTCATTGATTGCTACTTTATAGTATTTATTACAGCATCAATGCATCATAACCAAAAGGTTTAGGATTAAATTTCCAATGAAGATATACAAAAAGACTTCCAGTATTATGAAATGCATCTGCTCTATATACACGATTTATTGTATAAATAGAATATAGTAGAAATTGGTTTTTCAATGACAATTTTACTATTAATCTTTATCGATTCTATACTTCAAATCAATTCTTCTCAAACAATATTGCTTCATATAATAGAGCTTTATGTCTAAGAAATCAGATCAAATCCATTTAATTTACCAATTGCTAGTCTAAGCTATTCTCTATGATGAGTAAATTTTGCAATATTTGATCCACAGTTACTACCTAGGTATACCAGAAGGCAAGCCGGGTCAACAACACTTGTATCGCGTTTCCTCTGAACCGCCCCGTCCGGGCACTCCGCACAAGCTGCCTTACTGCGTCACTTGTATATCTCATGTATGTAATCTAGCTTTAATACATAAAGTTTGGTGTATACAAATTTTTATACAGAACATTGACAATATGGCAAGTGCCAGCTTACTTTCGAGCACTAAAGTCCGCGAAAGCTCTACTTCTGGATAAATGATGCATGAAACATATACATAGTAGTGTTTAGTATCTGGGTATTCGTATAAATTATACTGCCTCTATTTCTTCTAATTATTTATTTAAATAACTTTAATCAGAAAGAGAATTCTAAAATCACTACCCAACTTAAAAGAATTGAATTTTTCACTGTCGTATTACAAAAATGTCTGATTATAAGATCTACCTATGCATTCCATTAATGTTAAATGGTGTAATTTCTATGCAACTAAATAATTAATAAAATAATTGAAATTTCTTCATAGCCCTCACCGTCAATAAACCTAGACTACTACGGCAACCTGGCGTCGTATCTATACAGCTCATGGGACAGCGACGCAGATGAAGAATTACCAACATCTCCTACACCTAGCAAAAAGAAGAAGAAAAAGCCTATGGGTGCGTAATTAATATATTAATTATTATGAAATATTTCAAAATTTCATACGTTTTTAATTTTTAGTAAGTTAATGTTTAGTATAAGTTACATATTATGTAATATTGACATGATTTAAAAGAGCAACTATGGAGTTTCTTGCCGATAGATACTGCTTTCCGAATCGGTGGTAAATGTTAAAAATACTTAGGTATGTAATGACGATTCGAAAGTGCTACTAAATAGTAGTCTAATTGAATAAATGAATGTTTGAGTTTGAGTTTGATAAATATCCTCCACATATCAGCTGTTGTATTTCCAACTGAAATATAAAAATTCTCAATGATTAATAATTACATTGGCAATTGGCATTGACCTTTTTTCAGCTTTCACGGCTGGCTATTGAAAGTCAACGATTACCTAAAATAGGAACCGTTTTCTATGATTGATCGTGCTTTTAGGATTTGTTTAATTTTAATACTGTGTGCTTCATTTTTCTTTTTCTACATGTGGTTGAATTTCCTTCTTCCCAAATAATAAAAAAATCTACTTACTTATAAATTAATTTTACTTTTTCTAGATGGTATTCCCAAGAACCTGCCGTGTCTATTCCACGACGCTCACTTCAGTCCGTCATCAGCGTACTTCGTATTAGAATGTTTAGGGCCCGGTGTTCCGATATCGAGTTTGCATAAAACTGCGCTGCCTGAACCAAGACTGATCCTGCACTTGGAGAATAATACTTCTGTTAAGGTAAATTGTTGATTTTTAAGATAAAATGTACTCGAAATGATAGGTATCATTTTTTTTATCCGAAAGACTAAGCATTCCGGAAAATACTACAACAGAAATGCATCTAAAGCTTGAAAATTTTCGAAACGAACCAAGTTAAAATTTAAGTACATACTATTTTTCAACCCACTTTTATATGAAAATTATTAGCCAATTAGTTCTTACATTTATGATTATTTGTGCGATGGCACTTTCTTTCTTCCACTCATAAAAAGTATATCACACAGAATAGACTATCAAGCAATGCGTCGAAAACCTCAAGGCATTTCCTCTATTGCTTTTCTTATATCTAAAAGAACATAATATATGCTAATTCTGCCTTCTGAGATACAGGTAATTACCTAGTTCAGAAGGCAGAGCAATATTGTATTGTTATATTTGAAGTTGCTAATAAATTTTATTTTATTTTATTTTTTGACGTGACAACGTCTTATAATTCGATAGAGCCGGCTGCATGCACGAAAAAACATGACTCATGCGGCGTTACCTCGCTCTGAGGCGTTCCATGTAAGGCTTGAAGTGCAAGCGAGAGCGCGGAACGAGCGACAAAGAAGCACAATCGGACGTTGTCACGTTCAACTATCGTCAGTAAACCGACTTTACATACAACCAATTTTTTATTTTATATCCTGTAGGAGAAGCTCTCCGGTATAGCCCTCCCCACACCCCGCACGTTCTCAGTCCAGCTATCAAGCGGTCACGCGGCGCGGGTTCGTTTGCTCTTACCGCCTGGGCTACGGGAGGATGAGGTTACCAAGTACCCGCTTGTGTTGAAAGTGTGAGTATTGAAACTGTGAGCATTGTAAAACAATTATTGGCTTATTTTTTGTGATTCAATTCGGTTCCCTTTTATTGGTGCCGTGTCATTTATCAGTTTATTATATAAGTGATCTGTCAATCGCTCGTTTTAGTGTCTGCACTCTGTCAATTATCCCATTTATTGCTTGTACTTTGTTAATTATCTCATTTATTGTTTGTGCCTTGTCAATTATCCCATTTATTGTTTGTGCCTAGCCAATTATCCCATTTATTATTTGTGCCTTGCCAATTATGCATTTATTGTTTTTACCTTGTTAAATATCTCATTTATTATTTGTGCCTTGTCAATCAACCTATTTATTGATTGTGCCTTGCAAATTATACCATTTATTGTTTGTGCATTGTCAATTATCCTATTTATTATTTGTGCCTTTTCAATTGTCCCATTTATTGTTTGTACCTTGCTAATTGTCCCACTTACTATCAGTGCCCTGAAATTTTCCGTTTCACATATGTGTGCTCTATCAATTATCTGTTTTATTGTTTGTGCCTTACCAATCCGTTTTATAAAATTTACTCTACCTACCCCATTATAATTTCATCACTGCCTTGTCAATTATCAATTTTATTACCTGTGCTTTCTACCTCTATTTATAATGGGGTAATTACCCCATTATAATTTCATCATCACTGCCTTGTCAATTATCAATTTTACTATGTGTGCTCTATTTCTCTTATCACCGCAGTCACGGCGTCCCCGGCACGCAGCTGGTGACAGACGAGTGGTCACTGGACTGGGGCTCGGTAGCAGCTAGCGGCGGGGCGATAGTGGCGGCGGTGGACGCGCGGGGCGCGGGGGGGCGCGGGCTGGCGGCGACCCACGCGCTGCACCGCCGGCTGGGGACCGTGGAGCTGGCCGACCAGCTCGAGGTGGCCGAGTGAGTGTGCCGTAGTGTAGTGTACTGGGGCTGTGTGGTATACTAAGCGCGAAGGGACTTGTAGTTTTGCATGTAAAAAATACTTAAACAACAAAATAATATCAAAAAAATTGTTTGTCTGTAAAGTCGGTTTACTGACGATAATAATGAAACGTGACAACGTCCGATTGTGCTCCTTTGTCGGTCGTTCCGCGCTCTCACTTGCACTGTGGAACGCCTCAGAGCGAGGTAACGCCGCATGAGTCATGTTTTTTCGTGCGTGCAGCCGGCTCTATGGAATTATAAGACGTTGACACGTCAAAAATTTTTGCTAATTATATATTTTTGGACACGCAGGTACCTCCGCGAGTCGCTGCACTTCGTGGACGCGCGCCGCGTGGCGGTGTGGGGCGCGGCGCACGGCGGGTTCCTCGCCGCGCTGGCGCTCGCCAGCTCGCTCGACGTGTTCCACTGCGCCATCGCCGTCGCGCCCATCGTGCGCTGGCGGTACTACGGTCAGTGCCCACACATATACATGTACACTGGCTAGAGGTATTACGGCCAGTCACACACACATGCATGAATAACGGTACTACGGTCAGTACACATATATACACATGCACACACATGGCTGGTGGTATTACGGCCAGTCACACACACACACACACACACACATTCAAATGTACACTTCATACAAATATACACATGCACATGCATGGCTAACGGTACTACGTTCAGTACACATATATACACATGCACACAGAGGTCTGGCGATAATATGTTAAGTCACACATAACTCTATTTCACTCTGAACATATAAACACACACACATGCTGACACATATACGCACACAAACATACTCAACATGCACATATGCACGTACAAAACGCACTCTATAATACACTTCAAACGCACGCGGTCATTTACTGACACATATAGGTAGGTAATCACGTAGACACGTATCATAGATATACATATAATAACATAATTTGTATTTTTAGTACTATCAAAATACTAACCGTTGCGTCAAAACATTGTGTTTTGACGCAATGATTTTCACTCATAAAACGTGTAGTTGAACGTGTATATGTAAACACAACCATATTGCACACAGCATCAGCATACGCGGAGCGCTACATGGGCTTCCCGAACGCGACGGGCAACTACCGCGGGTACGCGGACGCTGACGTCACACAGCAGGCCCTCGCTCTGCGCGATAAGATGCTGCTGCTCGTGCACGGCACTGCTGATGATACTGTGCACTTGCAGCAGAGTATGGCCCTCGCGAGAGCCCTGGCTGACCAGGGCTCCATGTTCCGCTTGCAGGTCAGTAGGCTAAAATATTTTATTCTAGGTGGAGATGCCAAGCAGTTTATTGAATTCGGCATTAAAAAAAGATTATATTTTATAGCATTTAAGGAGATGGAGGTGCCAAATAGTTTATTGAATTTGGCATTAAAAAGAGATCATTAATTTATAGTATTTAAGGTAAAATAGTCACAACATCCGAACTGTCCTTTACATTTTAATGCGTTTATAATGATAATCATTATATATATATTTACTTGATCATTGCAATAGTTTCCTATTATTTTCCTAACAGACCATTCTCCAATATTACATATATTATTATCCACAGATCTACCCGGACGAGGGCCACAGCCTGTCGGGCGTCCGGCGGCACGTGTACCGCAGCATGCGCGCGTTCCTGGACGAGTGCTTCCGCCGGCTCGTGCCGCCCGAGAGCAAGGCGGGGCTCCGGAACGGCGGCAACCTCGACTGAGACACGTGGGGGGAGGAGGAGCTCTACTCGTGGTGACGATCACATTTCATTTTATAGAAAAATATTGAATTTATATTTTTGTTTTTTTTTTTAATTTAGTGAAAAATCCATTATTAGTTAATACGTCAACTTGGCCCTTGTAGAATTATTATTTATTTACATTCTATGATCGTAACGTCTCTATTAAAATAATTAATAAAGTTGGTACCTAATTGACCTTTTTTAATTTGACCTCAACGTGAAGTTCCAATACGTACCTTTTTAAAATATTTTTATATTAGTACCCCTTTAATAATCCTTTCTAAATTTTCAGGTAATCGCAAACTCAAAGACTATATCGAAGAACCTGTAGTACAATTATTTCCATATCTCCTCGACTGCCGCATCAGTGTGCTTGTGATGAAAACTTTTATGATGCGACCATTTTGTGAATCGTGATTCGTGAACCTCTCTTCCTCTACGTGCAAAATTATATTTTTATTTAATTATCTAAGTCTTATTTATTAGAATATCTTAGGGCCGATTTCAATGCTTAGATAAAACTTATTCGTCGAATAATGTATAAAACTACCTAATTGCCCGTATTTGACAGTTTACGTGACATTTTAATATTATCGCGTTATTATATTTACTTTATTGGACAGATAAGTTTTATCCAAGCATTGAAAAATCGGCCCTTAGTAGCATTGACGTACAATGAACAACTAAACTCATATATTATTATGCTCATATAGCGTTATAATGCTCAAAATTTGTCCGAAACAAAACTGTGCCGCGCGTGAATTAGGCAGAGTTTTTGAGCGTTTGTTAGTCTTGTTATATGTATGGTAGTAGTACGTCAATGTTTCACTGTGGTAGCTATTAACATGGGTTTTTGACAAGTGTTCATTAAAAATGTTCTTTATATTGTGCTTATGTTTGCTTTATATTGTGGACATAATACGGATGACCATATTTTCATGATTTTTGGTAACTAACTCGTTCTATACCGAGTTTCACTGAATGTTTCGTTTTTTTGAGATTTTTTCTCTAGAAGGTGAAAGGGGAATCAAAGTATTTTTAAATTTAAATGCGTTATTAAAAAATCGTATTGTGTTCGGGTGTGAATGGATCTTATTAATAGATATTGACGTTAAAATTTGAATTGTCAGCCATGTTGATAGCTACCACAATAATAAATATGTATTTCTATTAGAATAAATTAAAATTATACTATTGTTTGAAAAAACTATTTTAGAAGACGACTGTTAATACGTAATAAGTCGAAAACTCAAATTAAATATGATAAATCGTTAATATTTCATAGTTCAAGTTGTACTCTAGTTTTAAACGGATTAAGATGCAATTAAAATTAGGCAACAACTAATATTATAATTATGTTTCACTTAAAAATTATTTATTTATTATTGGCGTTTAAATAAGAGTGACAATATCTTCATAAATAAATACCCAATAAAAATAATGCGTTCTTAATGTCACTGGCAATTCGGTTAAAAAAATTATAAACATTTGAACAGCAATTTTCGATTCTTTAATTTCTCTCTTATTATTAAATTATTGCCACAAGTTTAAACGTTTTAAAATCTTTGAAGATTTTTTCTTTTTTTTATCTTAAATGATAATTAGTAGTTATTTAAAAATGATAGGTCTGATCTATCGCATGTAAAATATTCGCAAATTCAATAAATCTATTTAGTGATTTAATAAAGGAATTGATAGTTCTTTAGTCAATCATTTTTGTGATTTTAGAGTAATATAGCGTTAATGTTCATGAAATAAATAATACAAGAGGTGTGTTAAAATATAAAACATTTCTTTTTTTTATTGTTTATTATTCTTAAGAAAAATCACGCCACGCAGACTGTCGAAGTCTTTGCTCATAATTATTGCTGTATGTAAAAAATTCTACCAATTTGGCGGGAATTTTGACATGAACATAAGACCACAAGACGTTTAAACAGATATTTTTTTTAAACGATTAGGAAAGCTGTTTTTTGGTAATTAGTTTTGTTGTTTTGTTTAAAATTTAATATTATTAATGGTAATTTGGCTGCATCGTATTGGATTAAACGAACCAATTGGATAGGAGCTGACAGCTGTATGTTATTGTTTAATTTTTAAAAGGTAAAGTGTTATTTCTAAAAAACGTGTACAGATGTAAAATATAGCTCTTTTTGAGTAGATAGCGTGTCTTAAATTCAATTTGTAATAAATAGTGTTTTAACAATTATTATTACCATTATTGTCATACTATAAGTATTTTTTAGGTAAGGATTTAAGGTATAGAAATAAAACAGATTTTTTTTATTTTGTTACGTCAAATTTGTTGTTTATTGTGTATTTGTGTATATTTTTATTTCGAACCAACGAATAATCAATTTATTGGTCCGAAATTCTCATGATTTAGGTAAAACTGTGCTTAAAATATGTTGATTAATACCTAGGCAGTATATATTGTGCAAAATGTTGATATAAAATTCTTTGTTTCATCTTCAAATAGAAAGCTATTTGTTCCAAATTAATTATAATAGAATTTATAATCATGGTCTTAAATACAGTAGGACCTAAGTAACGACATAATTGGAAAATACATAGATTGTACCAAATTAACGACAATATCAATATTTTTATTTATTTAGATTCTGTGCTTTAACTTCGTGTAGTTTAAGTAATGACAGTTAGGCAAGAAGCAGTTAGGTATGGAGTTTAAAAAAATTGCATGGTTCTAGTTAAAATGACTAAATATCCTTAGATACAAATTAATATTAGTAACGACCAATAGCGATTTAAATATCTTGAAAAGTTTTTGACTAATTAGTGAATTTAAATTAGAACTTATAGTGCTTTAATAATTCTAGTCACATTTAAATATTTTAAGTAAATAGCAATAAATAGATTAAACATTTTAAATCATTCTTCCATTGGCACCATCTATTTTATAAATAATTCAATTTTTAAACCTTATAAAACACCAATTTTAATAGTATTGAAAATACGAAATATAATATTTTTATTGTTATTTAAAATAATGTTTCTATCACGCGTCAGTAAAGTGCGAATCTTTAGAAATTTCCAGTAATTTCCCGAAGCCCTTTTTAGCCTTAACAATAGACATAAATTGTTAGATATAAAGGTTTTTTAACGCGGAATATGTATTGATACAATATTATAATTTATTTGCTAATATTGTATTTCATAATATAGTTATTTTAAATAAGTCTTTTAATATATTTGGCATGTTGAAAGTTATATCAATGGGCTATTCAGGTTGAGATTATTGCATGAATAATGTTTACCTAAGTATAAGTTTACGTTTATCATCTTATTAAAGGGTAATTTTAAATAAAAATAAATACTTAGATAAAGGGTGTAAAAAAATATTTAAAACCAGTTAAATATTGAAAACAAAGTTAGTTTTACGTTTGTAATATTCCGGTATTAACATTCGATAATCTTAACGTGAATTGCACCTATAATGTTAACACTGCTCTACTCTTCATATATTATAATCTGCATTGTATATTTTGTTCTGGAGTCAATTTACGATTTTTATTTCATATTTAAATTGCCAACCATCACAATTATTTTGAACACCCTGCTTCAAAAATCAAGTGAGATATTTAAACCAAAGTGCCAAACGTTGTTTTCAAATGTTAATTAGGAATTAGATTAGACATTGCAGTATTATTCACACCATTTAGGTATTAATAATTTTATCACTTCTTCCCTGTAGCAATACAACCACAGCATAAAAATAAATTTAAACGGGAATAAATTAGAAAAGATTTTTTGCAACCTTTAGGTATGGTTTATAAAATGTAACTTTTGTATTAAAATCAGACGCAGAAAAATAAAATCATCATAAATGTGGTATCTTGCGAAAATTTTAATTGCGGCAATAAAACTTAAGAAACTAAATTAAATGGCGTCTCATTTTATTTTAGGTACACGTGTAAGTAGTTAGTTACTTTTGCTAACGTTCAAGTAAATTATCAGAATTAAATTATGTATTTAAAAAATTGTGTACCTACGTGCTAAGGTTTTAGGATTTCGTAACGAACCGCATTTTTCGATTATAAATTATTTGAATTTATCTGAATAAGAATTTTTGTTATTATATAGAAATAATTTTAAAAATAACTAAAACATTTCCTTTTTTAAATAAAATAAATTGATGCATTATAACTAATTGTCTGTGGTTGTATAAAATACCTACACAATAATTATTATTTTCTCCTGAAACAAATTAAATAGATTTTATTTAATTAAAATATATCTTTATTGTATATAAATAAGCGCACATAAATTGTGATTTCTTGCCTTTCGATGTTTGTCTGTAATTCATAGAAATGTTGTTTCAAAAGTATGGTTTTATATTGTTATGGCTAGATACAATTATTCGTGAGTTCACTTTTCTATAGTTTTATAAGTGTTGAAATGTATGAAAATATTTTTTCTTTACTACAAATAGGTAAATTAGGAGAAATCAAGTAATTTCAAAGTCAACGATTTTCTTAAAAAAAAACAGAAACGAACCGAAAAACGAATTATTTAAAAAAATACGGTTAGAACAAAATTAAAAAATCAACTTCGCGCTTCGAATGTGTTATATTTTTTTTAGAAAACTCTTATGAATATAGTTGATTTCTCCTAATTTATAACGATGTTACAAAAACAACAAATAAGTTGTAAAGCACAAATTGTTAATTTTATTACATGAAATGTCTTCTCAAGTTAACACCACAGTATCATAATTATTATAAGTGAATTGTTATTGCTTCAAATTTTATTTACCTACTGTTAATATTTTACTTCATTCATATTTTCATGGAGTTATATTCTATCGTATTGTGAATTTCAATAAACACATGATGAATTATGCCTTGTTTTATTTTAATCTGATCACTTTACCAATTTAGATATTTAGTACCTACCTACTTTGATAACATCATCTGTCGCTATATATTCTCCCTAAACTACTAAACGGATCATAATAAAGCTTCGCACATTGTTTGTAGTTATAATATGCTAACGAACGCGTCCGAGACGAGCAACAGCAGCCCTATAATATGCTGAAAGTGCATTGAAAATTAAAATCTTGACTTCCGTTCGAAGCATCAAGCGCCTTAACTAATAAACACAAATAAAAATCTAGACGCCAAATGTTGTATCTGTGTACAAGATGTATCTAGATACGAGTGCAGGAGTACTTATGTCCATTTATTGAATAAATTGTGTACCTAATTTATAGGTAAGAGTACCTCTAGGATAGAAAGTGTCCGCTTGAAATAAGGGAAACAAAATATGTGCTACTAAATTCATATCACACACTCTTCTCGCGCTAATTTGATAGGTTCTTAAACGATACGATAACTTCTTTAGTTTTAAGAGATTCCTCCATAGTGATAAAGTCATTTTAAAATAACATTTGACATTGACTATAGACTATACCGATATAGTTCCGTCTGCGGCCATGACATCTAAACTGATGTTTATTTTGGCGCGATGAATAATTTATACTTTGGTAGGGAAAATAAAATTGTCTACCTTCATAAACTTGGTTTTCTTTTAAAATCTACACTAATATTATAAAGAGGAAAACTTTGTTTGTTTGTTTGTTGGATTGTAATGAATAGGCTCATAAACTACTGGACCGATTTTAAAAATTCTTTCACCATTCGAAAGCTACATTATCCACGAGTAATATAGGCTTATATATCATCATGCTAAGACAAAGCATGCATGCAATACATTTATCTAAAGTTATTTTAAGAGCGCTTTTCAATCATCATAGCTCGATGCGAATTAGGTGCGCTGTATTTGAAAGCTACACAGAAATAGGAGCGCCGTGAAGCGCTAGGCGGGGCTTCGTCGTAAAATAAATTCGTAATAGGTCCTCTGAAGTAAATTTAGCATAATACATTTAAAGCAAATTTAAACGGCGAAATTAAGTGCCTGCGACATATTATTATGAAGGAACTTGATGTTGAAACAAAACTATATCGTCTTATTTCGACACATTCTGATATGGGTCTTGGAAGTCTTGGATTAATGAAGGAATGGATTTTTAATATATTTTGCAATCTTAAATTATTGTGTGCATTTATGTGTATATCATCAATGTTGTTTTCTACTTCCTTTGTAGGTGTATAAAAAAACGATCTTTTCGTATTTATGTATTCAAATTGAATATGCTTAGATTTCAAACAGGGAAAATAAAATTGGATAAAATAAAACACATTTTAAAATTATTGTCATTTATATTCACATATCATAATTTGACATCATATAAGAATATGAAAAGTATCAAAATATTGACTTGAACATATACATTGTGTTGTAAAAATATATTCTATTTATTGATTACGCAGAGATCTCTTCCCGTTGGCTGTATAATTGATTTACCTGGAAATGAAAAAAAACGTTATACTTAGGGCCGATTTTTCAATGCTTGGTTAAAACTTATTCGTCGAATAACCTATTAAACTACCATTTCAAAAATGTATTCTACTTGCCCGTATTTGACAGTTTACAGGTGATACAGGTAATATGTTCGTGTAACACTTTATTGGACGGATACATTTTAACCAAGGATTGAAAAATCGGCCCTAAATCTAATAAAATCGTAGTAAAATTATTGTACATTGAATATTTTGTTAAAATAATGCTTGTGGCGTGATCTACAATCGATATCAAAGTCATAAATATAGTTTTTAAATTTTTTGCCCGTTTCTTCTATACAGGCAAAAAATTATTTTAGGACATACATAATATTATGTCCGGGCTAAAATAAAAAGGGAAAGCATGAATTTACTTTAAATTTTGCTTGAATATTACTAACAGGTCAGGACCACATTTCCCTACTTCCCTACTAATACATATTATAAATGCGAAAGTAACTATGTCTGTCTGTCTGTCTGTTACGCTTTCCCGCTTAAACCTCTCAACCGATTTTGATGAAATTTAGCACAGACAATCTTTAGACCCTGAGAAAGAACATAGGCTACCTGTTATTGCGAAATATGCGCACGGGCGAAGCCGGGGCGGACCGCTAGTAGGCTGTATATCTCGCTTAGACCAATAGGAGCCAAGCAATGCGGGTAAAACCACGGGGCAGAGGTAGTAAATAAAAAATATTAATATACCTAATTAGAAGCGTTATTTGTGCTCTTGCTCATCAACTTGGCGACCATCTCTTGTACTCGCTTCATTTCCTCCAACTGTGTCGTCACTTGATACAGTCTGTTCTCTCTCTCTACTACCGTCTTCTCTAGTTGTTTTATCATCTGTGTAAGGAAAAATAATTTATCTTAATTAATAATTTATCTTATTATTATCTATTAATCTAACTAGTAAATATTGTTTTTTACAAAAAAAAATTGCTCGTTAAATGTATGAAGAATGGCTAAATAATTTTTTTTTTGAAGTGAAACTTCTTAAGGCGCGTTGAGAGTAAAATTTCCAGGTCGCATCATGGCAATACCGTCACGTCATGGTAATAAGCCACGATTGTAGTATTTTTTTTAATCTTGCCAAGGAAGTTTCACTTCTGACACGTGAGCTAGGCACACACGCTCTTTTTTGTATTAACAACAAAACTAGCAACTAACATAGACTTCAATCTATATCGTAATCGATTTATTTATAATTATTAATTTCAAATGACAAAACTCCATTAGAGCGAGCGCGCACGAGCAACTTTGTCTCCGCAACTATTTTGTCTCCGCAACTATTTTGTCTCTCCCACCTATGGGCTAGTATGAAAGTGCGCGCACGTAGCGACGCAACTCCCCATACAAATTGACGGGAGAGACAAAATAGTTGCGGAGACAAAATAGTTGCGGAGACAAAGTTGCTCGTGGGCGCTAGCTCTTAGAGAAAACATTTTAGTTTATACTACTTCCAATGTTTTCAGACGAATATTATTAGCTGCTGATTATTTTCTGTTCTATGAAAGAAATTTTTAAATAAATATATATTCACTCACACTATCCCTTTGTTCTATATCTCTTCTCAAAGCGGCGGCAGTGTTGCCACATTCTTCCAACTTTTTATCCCGTTGTTTGACTCGCTCCTCGAATTTTATCAACACGCCCGCCAATTCGCTGTTTTTGTTCATCTATAATAATTAAAGAAAAAATATAAAACCTATAAGTAGTTTACTACAGACAAAATAATTATCTCTTTTTTTTTCTTTTATTGACTTTTAAATTTTAACCTTTTCCTTCCTTCGTATTTATCTGAACAATACATTTGCTATGCTCAAATGAAAATAGTGGTGTTAAATATCGAATTATCAAATTAGTTTTAATTTGATATAATTGTTTAACTTCTCGAAACAAAGAATTATTTGAATTTTTAAGCTATTGCATAGCTTCTATCGCGGGCCTTGAGCGCGGGGACCGAATCGAGAAATTCCGTAACGAAAAAACCTCACGCTCCCCACTCCGACGGACACGGAGGTGTGGCTTGAAGGCATGCTATGCAATAGCTTTACCGCGGCAGTCCCCGAGTGCCACATGTTTTTTTTATTATTGTTAAAAGGTTATTTATAAAATTAAATTATATTAACCCGTGACACGTTCTACGCACAATATTTGTGTCGTAACGCAAATTGTACTGTAGTGTACTGCGCACAAACTCTGTGCCTAACGCGGCCCGTGACATTGAAGGCCATCTGTAGTGAATTACAAGTGAATGTTTCCAGTATAAAAAATATTTCTCTATGCCTTAAACATTTATAATTCGAATCGACACGACTCCGAGACAGGCAATAGAGACCAAAACCACAAAATAAAAAAAAAAGTGAATCATTGATTGAGTTGCGTCATCGGCCATAGTTTGTGACATTTGTCTTGTTCAACGAATATTTGGATTGTGAATTATGCCGAGAGGAATAATTAGATGAGTGATAATTGAGACGTATATTACTGGAAATTTTACGTAGAATACGTTTATGATATTGGTTTTAGGGATATTTGAAGAATACTCAGTGAAAAAGTGTCTCAACTTTTCAGTGCGGAAGACGCAAAATGGCGCTTTTTTTCTTGTTTGTGAATAATGGAGATTTGTTATTATTCATAGTGAAATACGTTGTGTTAAATGTGTGAAAATATAAGTGAATGTATTTGGCAATCGTGTAGTGATATGAAAACGTGAATATGATCATTTGATGACTCAGCATTATCATGTAAGTGTTAGTATGTAAGCAATTAAAATTAAAACAAAAGAAAATCATTTTTTTATAATTTTATAGAAAAAATATATCGTCATGATTACATTTTTATGCTATAACTAGTTTCTTCCTCTTTCCAAAAATATATAATACATGGCATATAATTATAGAACAATAGGGTAAATAAAATTTTCAAACTCGGTAGTCATAAAAAAGCTAGATTTCGTGAACTCCCTTGACACTATCGGGATCGGTGCCGGCTGTGCGCCAGACGCGTGATAGGTTAAAAGCTCACATAAACAAATGAGTCTTACCTGCTGTTCTAATTTCTTTTGTAACGCCTTATACTCCGACTCTGCTTGCTTTAATCTCTCCTCCGCGTCTCTTTCCCGAACCTTCATTTCGCTTTCAAATGTCTGCAAAATGAATTATTATAAGTAAGAACAACAATTTATTATTATTTTAAAAATTTAAAATTGATTAATAGATAACTTGGACATGTGAGTTATTTTATTCGTGATTAATGATAATCAACATGGTATTGTTTGAAATACCCAGAGACTTGTAAGTACTAATTATAATATGTAATTAAGCATTGAGATAATATTAATATGGAGACGACACCGCCTACATCACTTATGTTCCACTCAACATACGTCATGTGACGTATGTTGATCGGTATTTTGTAATGGTTTTAAAGTGAAACGCATCAAACATGCCTTCGTGTGTGTTACGATATTGCACAAATAATACAAATAATACGAAAAAGTGCAAAGGAATAACTTTCATCGTTAAGAACCTAACTAGATAATAATTTTTAAAACTTAGTTAGAGCAAAAAAATAGCGCACAGATTTTGTTCGTGGTGTCTCCTCCATACGTAGTAATATTATCTCAATGTAATTAAGTAATAATTATAATAATTAATAATTACTAAAAAGGTAAACTACTAATCAATTATTTTATGTAAATCAATGCATACAATGCTATGCCCAGAGTGTAATTCAAAAATAAATAAAATCAGTTCACATGGCGCTGAAACAAAAATTCTTTACCTTTCTACTTCTACTTCTCACTAGATGGCTCTAAAACCAACTCTTTATAAACCTACTTAACACTAGATGGCGCTGAAACAAAAATTCTTTACCTTTCTACTTCTCACTAGATGGCTCTAAAACCAACTCTTTATAAACCTACGTAACACTAGATGGCGCTTAAATAAAAATTCTTTATGCCTACTTCACGCTAGATGGCGCTAAAACCAACTCTTTATAAACGTAACACTAGATGGCGCTTCAACAAAATTTCTTGACGCCTACTTCACGCTAGATGGCGCTAAAATTAAATTTTCATGAACCTATTTCACACTAGATGGCGCTAAAACCAAAACTTTATGAACCTCACTAGATGGCGCTAAAAACAAAAATTTATAACCTACTTCACACTAGATGGCGCTGTAACAAAAATACACTCACTGCCAACTGCTGTCGAAACTCCTTTTGCAAATTTTCCTTTTGATTTTCTTTTTCTAGTTTTTCCGCCGCCAATCTGGCTCTGTAGCCGCGCAACGTAGTTTCCGCGTCTTCCAATTGCTTGTGGAGGTCTTCTATCGTCTTTTTGTGTCTAAAAAAATGTTGTAAAAAAAATTGGTTGTCTGTAAAGTCGGTTTACTGACGATAGTTGAACGTGAAAACGTCCGATTGTGCTTCTTTGTCGCTCGTTCCGCGCTCTCGCTTGCATTTCAATTTTCAAGCCTTACATGGAACGCCTTAGAGCGAGGTAACGCCGCATGAGTCATGTTTTTTCGTGCGTGCAGACGGCTCTATCGAATTATAAGGGTCAGCTCACACCGAGACGCGACGCGGCGCGACGCTGCGCGCACTTTTTTCATAGAGCGACTCAGAATATACTTTATTCACTACACGAAAAGATACACATTACATTGTGAGAATTCAGATTACGTTGCACCACGCAGCGCTGCGCCTCGAGGTGCCTCGCGGCGTAGCAATGTGTATCTTTTCGTGTAGTGAATAAAGTATATTCTGAGTCGCTCTATGAAAAATGTGCGCGCAGCGTCGCGCCGCGTCGCGTCTCGGTGTGAGCTGACCCTAAGACGTTGTCACGTCAAAACAGTTATAAAAAAATTAATTTTATAAATATCGCGATTTTTACGTGAATAATTGTTAAATATTATAAAAAAATTATAGGGGAAGGTATAGAGAAAAAAATAAATAGGCAAAAGGTATTTTGCATCGGCCGGGAATCGAACCCGGGCCGCCCGCGTGGCAGGCGAGCATTCTACCACTGAACCACCGATGCTTATGATTTACTATTTCAAATAATCATTTATATACATCTTTTGAACTATATTATTTAAAAACATTATTATAGTGCAGTAATCCATCTCTATGGGCCATTTTATCTTTCTCCATTCCGCCTTTCTAACACGAATGTATACAGACACATAAAAATGTTCGCATTTAGGACATATGTTTTTAGAACAATAAGAAATCTCAAGTAATAAGACACTGCTATTTCATGTTTTTCTATACTAATATTATAAAGAGGAAAGGTTTGTATGTATGTATTGTTTTCACGCATAAACTACTGAACCGATTTTGACGAAATTTGGCACAGATAATATTTAGACCCTGAGAATGAACATAGGCTATCTTTTATTGCGAAATATATACCACGGGCGAAGCCGGGGCGGACCGCTAGTAGAACAATAAAATAATAAGATAATTATTAATTACTTTTCGGTTTGCATCTGTGTTGTATACAGGACGTCCTGTTGCGACGAATTCGTCGCTTGCAATAGCGCTAGTGCGTGTTGTAGAGACGCCATGTGTTCTGTAGCACCCTGTATAAAGTTTTATAATGTATAAAACTATATAAAAATAGAATTGTTCACCATTCAAACATAAGAAATGTATGTATATATAATAATAATTTTTTAGAAATATTATGTTAACACATTTTTTGGAAAATCAAACTCAACATCAGAGAGTAATTTGAATGATTTTATATTTACATGCAGTATGAAGACGGTTCTTAATACATAGGAAATTCAAAAAAATCTTGATAAATTCCCACAGAAAGATAATCATAGAAAAAAATACGTTTAATTATAAATTATTAATAATTACAAAATTACCTGCAAGGCGACAGAATGAGAATGTAGCCTCTGTTCCAAACATGTGATCTTATATCCATATAACTCCATCACACTTGATGTAGCTATATCCGATATCTGCGAAATAAAACATTGAATTTAATGGAAAAACATATTAAATATTTGTAATTTAACGAATCTCGATTTTAGGAATAAAACATGTTTAACATAATATTCTTTGTGCCCAAAAGACAATCAAAATAAGTCTGTGATCATGGATTTTGTTTATGATTCCATTCACTTATTAATTTGATATTTAATATTCATTATAAAAATACCATGTTTACCATGCCTACCATGTAGTCAAAGTCGTACTTTGCCAGCACTGAAAACCATTATTACAGATACTTACTTTATATTCAGTTAATTATACTCATATTTTTGTTTGGATGCGAAATAAATGTAATAAATATCTATGTCTATATTTAAATTTAAATTATAAAATGCACTTACCTTGCCTTCATCCAATTTAGCAGTTAATTTAGCCAATAATTCATCGACTGCTATCCTTTGTGCGGGAGACAATGACAGTGTTTCTGTGTCTGATTGAGATATATCTGTAACTTGTGGCTCTGGGGTTGATATGTGCTCGCTGAATACCTGTATAAATAATACATTATAATTAGATAGATAGTTATTTATTTTATAAAAGCACCATGAAGAGGAAACCTAACAAAATTGTTAGATTATTGTAATTTATCTATATCCATACTAATATTATAAATGCGAAAGTAACTCTGTCTGTCTGTCTGTTACTCAATCACGCCTAAACTACTGAACCGATTTGCATGAAATTTGGTATAGAGATATTTTGATACCCGAGAAAGGACATAGTTTTTATCCCGGGAAAATGACGAAATCCCGGAAATCCCACGGGAACGGGAGCTATGCGGGTTTTTCTTTGACTGCGCGGGCGAAGCCGCGGGCGGAAACCTAGTATTAGATAAATAGCAAACCCGGCGAACTCCGATTCGCCACCAGAGACACATTTGCTTTGCTATAAACCTCAAGGAGCCCGAGACCTTTCCAACAAATGCAAAACCGTGGAAATCGGTTCGTGTGTTCTGGAGTTATAGCGTCAGGAAGGAAAACCCGACTTATTTATATATAGTAGACTAGCTGTTCCCGCGGTTTCACCCGCATTGCTCCGCTCCGGTTGGTCTTAGGGTCCACGACACAGTAGATTTTCTATTGTGTCTGTGGTTCCGGGGCCTGAGTTATTACTTATTAATCAAATAATGAAATTTATACAAATCTAACTATCTCACCTATTATAATATTAGTAAACTCACCTGATTCATCTGATCAGATGGGAAGTAATGATGTTTGACCAATTGTAATATCTGTTTCCTTCGTGTCGCGTTGTTACTCGTTAGACCCGTACATAGCAGTTTTCGAACCTAAGGGAAAAAATGTGAATGAACATTCAAAATATTATGTACAAATAAAAAATAAATAAAAAACAAACAATACAAATATTGTTAATACATTTTGCAGCACAATAAAGTCTGACTCTCAAACTGTGTAAAACCCCTATGTGTATATCATCAACTAGCTGTGCCCTGCGGTTTTACCCGCATTGCTCGGCTCCTGTTGGTCTTAGCGTGATGATATATATATCCTATATATATCATCTATATAGTTATATAGGCTATAGTTATCCTCGATAAATGGGCTATCTAACACCGAAATAATTTTTCAAATCGGACCAGTAGTTCCTGAGATTAGCGCGTTCAAACAAACAAACTCTTCAGCTTTATAATATTAGTATAGATAAGAATAAAAAAAAAGCCTTAATTGACTCTGTATTGTTGTAATTCAAGCTTATCAGTTCTATCAAAAGCTTCCGATTACACGAAGCTATGACTAATAATAAAAATATAAAAAATTATAATAATAATTTCAGCTGCTCATTAAATTATAAAAATCACTCACCTGATGATGAGCCAGCATTCTATTCAACACAGCTTCCCATTGGCTATCTAAAGGTGCAAGAGACAAAGTCGCGCGACAAGCCACTACCACCGCTTGTTGCGATACTTCGATACCTACGGGACCGTTCTGGAATTTAAAAAATACATTTTATGGATATTATGTCTACTGGACCATTCAGTATGTGAAAAAAAAGAATTAAATAATAATTTTCTGTATATACCTATTGGTTGCATGATCATTGGTTAGGTTATATATAAGGGATAATTGGACTAAAAATTTTTCAAAATAAATAAGAAAGCAATAGCAAGTTGAAAGATGTTCAACGACGTTTATTACTTTAAATGTTTTTATAAAAACTTATACCAATAGAATATTAATTTTTCTATCTAACCCGGTGGCACTAAATACTGCACATAAATATTTTATTAGAACTGAAAAGTAATTAAAAATTGTGTGTATAAATTATTTGAAATTATAACTACCTGTGAAGTATACTGCAACACTCCATACAGTGTATCCTCTAATGAGTCCGGAGTGACCTCTTGTAAAACTCGCTCTTGCGTCTCGCTCGTTTCACACAACGCACCTACTACTTGCAACTGTAATGAATATAATAAAAATTTAAATTGTTTGTTATATTTTTAACCGACTTCAAAAAAAGGAGGTTCTCAGTTCGGGCGGTATATTAGATTATTTTATAGACATTAAAATGTTAAGTAAAAATGTCGGTAGTTGTAATTTTCACATGTTTAATTCGTCCCTTTGCTTCTGCTGATCAATGTAACTGCTAGACTGATTTTCAAGGGAATTTCTTCTCTATTGTATATTGATTAGTGAAATAGGTGTGAAATGTAGTCAAAAACAGAGTACATATGTTTTGAAACGAAATTTTTGTTAAATTAATGAAATTACTATGTTAACTAGCTTCCGCCCACGACTTTGTACGTGCATCCCTGTTTTTCCCCGTTCCCGCAAGAATTTCGGGAAATCCTTTCTTAGCGGATACCTACATCCTAACATCTACCTGCATGCCAAATTTCAGACCGATACGTCAAGTGGTTTGGGCTGTGCGTTGATAGATCACTATATCAGTCACCTTTGAGTTTTATATATATCGATTTCCAAAAAAAAATCTCACCCATTGCAACCCAGCCTTGCCTGGTTCTAAAGCCGGTGGTACTAACAGAGCTGGCAATCCATCATTCAACGCTGATATTAACTCTTGCGGTAACCGACCTTCCTCTGAAACAGAAAAATAAATATAAATATTTCAGTACAATTTAAGAAAGGGCACGATCTAATCCCACTAAGCTTTCGCTTGTGTATATAAAGACGTGTATTCTTATGAGCATTGTCATATTTTATTGAAGTGAAAATTCTTGAGCGCGTTTTGAGTAAAATTAAGGTCACGTCATGGCAATACCGTCACGTCAGGGTGTAGGGCGACGATTTTGGTATCTCTGAATCTTGCCAAAGAAGTTTCACTTCTGACACGTGTGCTCGGCACACACGCTCTTTGTTATTTTAACATTGTTTCTAATTTATAATTTGGGACACTCTTATCAACATTAACTAAAAGTTTAAAAAGCCAAGTACTTACCATACTAACTTATTTCAATCCTACTACTATTATAAAGGCGAAAGTTTGTAAGTATGGATGTATGGATGTTTGTTACTCTTCCAAGCAAATACTACTGAACCGATTACAATGAAATTTAGCATACATATAGACGGTAACTTGGATTAATACATAGGATAGGTTTTATCCCGGAAATCCCACGGGAACGGGAACTATGCGGCTTTTCTTTGAAAACGCGGGCGAAGCCGCGGGCGGAAAGCTAGTCATATATATTTACCTCTGTATTGTGTAACGATAGCTGCAAATAAATCCAAAGCCTCTGGCAGGCACACCCGACTGGCCTTCATGCACAGACAGACAAGTTGATTGTGATGGCACCGCAGTGTGTATAGATCTGTTCAATATATTATATAGTATTTATTTGAATTTACTACTTAAACCTTACTTTGTGGATGACTTAGAGCGTATACGCATTATGCGGGTAGCCGCATTGCGGGTAGCCGTCCGGCTGACCGCAAGCACTTATTATGTACGTAATATTCATTTCTATGCGCACTGCGATGCGGCTACCGCAGACTGTACAGCACATAGTGCGATACGCTCCACATAGTGCGCAGCCACATAGTGCGATACGCTCTAATACTGATGATGAAAGATGATATACGCTAACTCTGCCTAATCGACGCGTAGGTAGAGTTTTGCATCGGACAATTTTTTATGTGATTGTGCTTGTGTGATGAGAGTGTTAGTTGTTTATTGTATGTCTATGACTATATTATGCTTTTTAACAATATCCTTAGTTAGGAAGAACACCAGGAATGAATCGATGTAAATCTCTCATTCACACAATCCTATTAAGATTGAACAAAATATGCCTATTTTATTAAATAACTCATAATACAAAAATATTAAGTTTTTATTCTACTAACAGATGGATCTACTTTATCCAAGTTAATATAATGGTAAAAAAATGAATAAAGTGCTTACCCAAATTGACTAGAACAGTGAGGAACTTGAGTACATTTCTCAAGCAGCCAGCTGCTGTTTCTGGCTCGCCAGATTCGTCGGGAACAGGTCTACATAAAATGTCTGCATCCTAATAAAATAATAGTTTTAAATTCAGCATAGCTTGACTTTAAAAAGGTCTAACATCTTTTTTGAAGTGAAAACTTCTTTAGCGGCGTTGGGTATAAAATCTTAAACTCGCGTCAGGACACGTGGTCTGATCGAAAAAGCGTAAGACGGATCGATATCAAACATGCTCAACGTTAATAATCAAGTTTTCACTTCTGCCAGCACTCCCGGAGTGCAACCCGTCTTTTTTTTTTTCAATTAAAACTGAATTATAATTCATTATTAAAAAAAATTATGTACCCGCGTGTTTCAATACAAAAATGACTAACAAATCATATTTTATTAAATAATTAATTGGCCATTATAATTTAACATCATTAAAATCTAATATATATTATAAAGGCGAAAGTTTGTAAGGATGTATGGATGTATGGATGTATGGATGTATGGATGTATCCTCGTAACGCCCAGGCTATTTTTACCAAACATTGGCTTGCAGCCCAAGTACCTTTTAAAAGGTTCACATGGTGCGGACCCGGAGGTGATGAAATCTAAAAAAAGTGCCTTATTATTTCCGTATGAGCGTGGGATTTTTTCTGCATGTAAATGTATGTCAGTGGAAGGTTTTGAGACACTAAATAACCCCAAATTCGTTATTCTTTATTTAGGCATATGGGCTTTAATGTATTACAAAACCCGATTTCGCAAAATTCGTATTTTTTAAATTATTGATTAGCGGTAGACAATATAGGGTTTATTTTATATTACAAAAAACAATGAACACAAATATTTGGATTAATACATGTCTTCCAAAATTTTAATGACCAAAAAGATATCTCACACTAACAATCTGAGAAAAAAATATCAATTTTTGAACAATATGATCATTATTTTCTGTACTTATTATTTTTAAAGGCTAGTTTATCAAGTGTTTTAGGATTTCTATCAAAAGAAATCCACTTCCAACAGATGACAGAAGCAAAAATTAGCAAGTTTCTAAATTGGACCCAAAAACACTATATAATAGCAACCCATATACCTTTTAAAATCAGAATGATAGTAGGTAAATTGACATATTTCTATAGAAGTTTTAAATAATTTCGCAAATAAGAGTTGGTTTTTAATAAAAAAATATTATTTTCAGATTCTTCAGAACTGGAAGAGCTTTCTTGGTTTTGGTTTATACATATGTTGTAATCCTCATCTCCAAATAGTTCATACTCTTCTATATCTGACTGATTTAATACTTCTAAAGCTTCTTCGATTTGCTCATCTCTCATTGGGTTACCTGAAAAGGATAGGTACTAAAATATTCTGTAACAGACTAAATAATTTACTTTATATTATGAAGGAGAAAACGGTCTAAATCATAAGTTGCAAAGGCAAATCAAATTGATTAGTGGTTTATTCCCTTATACCTTTTAAAATCCAATAATATGTTAATACTCTTATACCTTCTAAAAGGTATCCAGATTTTACGAGGTTATTTTACACGCATATTCTTTATTTTCGCGTAAATCTAAATGTAATTATAATATTTACTTATTTGTCAACAAGCAGAGTAAGATACTCTCAGTTAAAAACCTAAGATTGCATCAATAATCATGGATTGAACTTACCACGTCCTCTAGTCAGTCAATATGGCCAGACTTTTCGCCGGAAATTACATATATTTTCTTTTTCTATTGGCACTATTGCTTAACCATAGACAAAAACATACTTTCCAGTAGCCGGATAAAAAACAGTAATTAGATTTGGCGCGTAATTTAAAATGTTACGGCGTTTTCAAATCAGATACTGTCAGATACCTTTAAAAAGGTACCGTGGGCGTTTATGTCATAAAGTTGGATAACAGCTTGGGCCCGTACCACTATCGAGCTGCATGCCTTTTAATAGGTATCTGGGCGTTACGAGGGTATGGATGTTTGTTACTCTTTCACGTAAAAACTACTGAACCGATTACAATGAAATTTAGCACACATATAGAGGGTAACTTGGATTAACACATAGGATAGTTTTTATCCCGGAAATCCCACGGGAACGGAAACTATGCGGGTTTTCCTTTGCAAACGCGGGCGAAGCCGCGGGCGGAAATCTAGTAATTTATAAATCAAATAAACATAAAAAATTACCTTCAAAGCGTCACCCAGCGAGTTACTAAAGTGTGGATATGTGAGCACATAATTCTTTAGATTGTCGTCAGAACACAGGTCGTTTATAAACGTGTACGCGTGCAGGAGTTGCGTTTCGTCTCGTTCTCTGGAAATAATGAAAAAAAAGGAGGTTTTGTATTTCTTTTTCGTAACATTTTGCCTACATTATTACATAATAACGAAATTGAAAATATATCTATTGAACAATATGAATATAAATTTAAACTTGAATAAACTTCCCAGTATTCATATTCGTGAACTATTTCTAATACCACACTCATATCCAAACTATACAACACATACCCCCACACACAACATTTATCACCAAAACCTATGCAACTGTTATGTACATATAACACACATTAATTATAAGAAGATGCATAAGGCCACCCAGTAGGGAGTTGTACCCAGTAAAGGCTTTGTCAGACAGGACGCGTACTTAGCGCGCGTCAGAGCGTTAAGTTGACGCCGCGATATGACGCTAAGATGTGTTCTACTACCATCGTAGAATACCGTCAAACAGAGCGCCGGCGCTAGCAGTACGCAACGCTCTGTCGCGGCGTTAGGACGCTTTAACGTCGGGTGTTGTATTTTTTTACAAATTTTATTTTAGCGTTGGAGTTAATAGGCGTAAAATAATAATAAAATACTGCATAATGACCGAAAATTTGATAGAATTGGTTAGAAAATATCCATGCTTATATAATACGAAGGATAGTTCATATAAACTATAAAGATATATCAATGAAGGCAAAATTGTGGGCACAAATCGGAGAAGAAATTATTGAAACTGGTAAGTAAAAAATTCTTCCGACTCCGGAGTTAATATCGCTGTAGCTTGTTTTGTTCGTAAGTAATAATTATGTAAACAACATGCAGCTTTAATAATATCAATTGCTGTGTCCTAACGCGCGCTAAAGCGTTCTGTTTGACGAAGCCTCGCGCGACGTTAAAACAGGACGCTGCAGCGCTACTACGCAGCGCTAAAATACGCGTCCTATCTGACAAAGCCTTAACGATTGCGACATCGCGCACACCTGCGATTCCAGAAAGTATGCCCCGCCGAAGACGATGGACACTCTTGGTTCCAACATTGAACCGGAGGGACGTAGTTTAAGTTAGATATAATTTAAAATGTAATTTTTTTATTACAATAAATTATTATTAAGTAAATTTCGTTTTTTTGCGCCTTCGCAGTCAATATAATACAACTCTACACTCTAAACACTAAACACATAACACCAACACAACACTCACACTATAGCCTTAGTGAAAGTGCGCATAGTGCAACACAGATAGCTGTGCACGTGCGCCGGCTGAGTGGCCGTGCCGCGAGTTGCACTAGACAGGCATAGTAGTAGGCGACACACTTCTACACCGCCGTAACCACCGTCCTAGAAAAAAAAATATATTATCATTATTAGACATTGGATTATATGCATTTGCATATTTGCATATGCAAATGCATAAAACTCTCTAATTACGGCGTTAGTGCATATTTTAGCCTTTTTCCCCAATCGTGCATATTTCGTTAAGTAGCGGGAGTTTTGATTGGTCGACTAACCTTTAGTAGCCAATCAGAACGCTCAGCGAGTAAACAAACCCTATTTTGGCATGGTAAAATGGCAAAAAATTACAAAATGGGCTCCATTTTAAGTAAAATAGGGCTAGATTACCCTTATGGGGCTAAAAACTTAAAACACGGGTTGAATTCCAAAAAAGGGCTAGTGTGCGTCCACACTGAATGCGCGGTGGCGGCGGCCTAGGCGGACGCGACGAGCGGGCGCTCGCGGTGGCCACACCGACGCGCGAGCTCAAGTAGCGGTTCGACGTTTTTCGGGTGTTGCAAACTTTGGACGATTTGCTATTTTTACTGGACAGTCCGATTTTGAGATGAGATCATTATAGAAGTTGTACACGAAATAAATAAAACAGAGGAATAACGGGTGAATCTTATATGAAGAATTGAGATTATACCCTACAAAATTACTGTGGTGTATATAAGTGTTTTAGATTGAATCGCACTTATAAATAAAGAAGTTTCACTTCAACAATTAAGTATTTACCGCTATTTTACGAAAAACAATAAAGGATATAATATAAGAAGTCGAGCGACAAGACCGAACTGGTTTGATACCCCCGCCGTCCGCGCATTGGGTCGCTTGCTGACTAGGCCCGTAGTGTGGCCAGAACGCGCGGATAGGAGAGTTTGAAAACTACGCGCGCTGGCTCGCTCATTACCGTCGCACTAGGCTTCCGCCACAGTCATTTCAATGTGGACGCAAAGGCGCGTTTCATACGTTTGATATTTCGCGCCCGCCGTCGCAACCGCGCTAGGCTCGCAGTGTGGACTTACACCTAGATTTAGCCCGGAAAGGTCTAAGGTGGCAAAACTGCGCTCGCGGGTGACAAACGTCACAAATTTGCGCTCGAAAATTTGGTAAAAATGCTTAATTGTATATTGGCACAAAAACTATACTTAATTTCAAGAAAATTTCAATGTTTTGTACAATCTTTGATTTAAATTTTAAATATATAAAAATAATAAAGGTTTTTTGATTTTTTTTTGTGCATATTTTAGGCATATCAGTCGTTTTTAGTGCATATTTCGGCCTTTTTTAGTGCATATTTGCATGCATATTTTGGCATTTTGTTAGTGCATATAATCCGATGTCTAATCATTATATATTTAGAAATTGAAGACTTTAACAGATCTTAATCGTGATTTATTCATTACTAGCTGCGCTCCGCGGTTTCACCCGCGTGGCTCAGCTCCTGTTGGTCTTAGCGTGATGATATATAGCCTATAGCCTTCCTCGATAAATAGGCTATCTAACACCGAAAGAATTTTTAAAATCGGACCAGTAGTTCCTGAGATTAGTGTGTTCAAACAAACAAACTCTTCAGCTTTATAATATTAGTATGGACACATATTATAATACTGACGTTTTGAATACTTTACAACAAGAAACACTTTGTAATTATCCACACAAAGTATGCTTACGATATGATACAATTAAGTTTACGCCATGTGTGTAAAGGAAAAAATATAACATAGAAAATAAAATAATGGAAAAATTTGATGCAACTCAATCTAGAGGATGCTATTGTGTTTAATTCATATCAATATTTAAATAGATTGTGTAATATATTAAAATCATAATAATGATTGACTGTTGCAACTGATTGCTCACCTTCAAACTAATCAAGTGCACAACAAACTCCTTAGTATCCACCGTTCTCATCAACGCGTATATCGCCGGCAAGTTCCCATAGCATACATTCACCAGTACAGTAAGTGACTTATGACTGATCGTTCTGTGTTGAGGTTCCACCATCGGTTGTACTATCCAATTGGTTAACGTCTTCATTAATTCTGACAGATATGACTCTTGCCAGCTTATTTTTATTCCGTATGAGATGTCCTGAGGATAGTACAGGTAATTTATGAATAATACATATTTTTGCCTCCTTAGTGCAATGATGAGGTTTGTATTACAAGTTAGGGTTAATTTACTGATGAAGAAAAATGAATAAGCAAAGAACAGAAGGCAGAACAGTCAATTATTAAACCCATTTAGAAGTTGAGAAATTATAATACTTCCGTTCCGTTCCAGCCTTTTAAGACGTCCACTGCAGGACATAGGCCTCCCCCAAGTATATAATACTTAATAATACTTAAATGTATCTTATTAAAAAATAACTATGAACTAAATTAATTTGAATGAAAAAATAATTAGAAAATTTCACAAACCTGCATCACAGACAGTAGTTTTATTTTCTTATCATTTGATATTGTGTCTGTCAGTAGACGAGACAGAATTGGCATAAATCTGAAATTTTAAATGAAATTGATTACTAATAGCTCAACAACAAACTCTACAGCTTTATAATAGTATTAAAGATTTAGAGTAAAGCTAAAATAAATTCTACAATAATAGTAGTTAAACTTAAAAGTACCAAACTGAGCACAACCAACAAAACTAATTATTCAAAACTGGTTGTAAAACTTTGCAAGAATAAAAGTGTTGTCATACTCACTTATAAGTATGTGTAAGGGCATGCCTCGCACTTGGTTCTATACAAGCCCTCGCTAACACTGCCACACCAGCCCAGTGCGGCCCTCGGCCATCGCACATCACCCTCCATAGTGAACTGAAGAACGCACACACTTCAGAACGACCCGGCGAGAATATAGATAGGTCACAGGATGATGCTATTAACTGAGGAATGTTTCATACTGTTTAAATAAAAGTTTATAAAGTAATTTTGTTACGAAGCTGTATTTTATTGCTCAAAATTATATCAACACTTAATTTAGTATATAAATTAGAAATAATTGTGCTGCGTGATATTTTATTTAGATAACACGAAAAGGAATACACATCGCTTCTTTTTTTTTCGTCTAAACATTATAGCCATTATATATAAACATTATAGTATTAGCCTGAAATTCATTAATTATCTTACCCCTAAATATCTAGTCATCAAATTAATCGCAGATTCACTGTGAGTGGTCTCAAATTCACGAGCTGCGGTCACAAACGCTTTCAAATGTCCAAATTTTGAGCCATCGGATGGATTTGTATTCCATCCCTCACCGTCGACTTCCATAGTTATATAAAATAATGTTCACACAAAAAGTTATGAAAAATCACAACCATTAAAACACCATGCAATTAACAAGTTTCAATTGCCCAATATCCATCAAAAAATATTCACTAAATATACAATACAAAAATGAATAACACACGATTTTAATTTCAACTGTTTCGTTTGATTTTTGACAGTTTATTAGACGTGAGCGCTTCTGGCTCTCTATTGGTTGGTCGGCTTGATCACAGATAATACATAATATTAAACTCGATATTAAACTTGATTGAATGACGCGCGTTGCAAATTATAAAATTGATTCAAATACCTAGTTAAAGTTAATTAAAATAACCATTTGAATATGTTCATTGAAATCTGAATTCAAACAATCTAAACATTTGGTTTATTTTATCTTGGAAAATACTAATGCGTCGTTTCTTTTTTTTTTATATAAAAAAAAAAATACGTTTTGACATTGACATCAAAATAATAAACTAATCAAATTCAAAGTTTTTTCATAATAATTGTTAGGAAAATAATTAATGTCATGGTAATGTCTACTGATATGTGATAAGAAAATTAAGGACAAGCAGTAATTTATATAAACGTTAAGTATGGCGCTACCCGCAGCACAGCCTGCCGAAATTTTACGTGCCTGGCAGAAAGATGATCTTTATGAAAAACAATTGGCTGGGTCATTAGCAAGATTATTACCACCTCACCATGCTGCTAAAGCAGTACCTACGTCTTCTGTGTTATACAAATCATTGACAACGCTACGAGATTTGCAAACGCTCGGTGAAGAATATTCTGGTATTGTACAAGTGGATGATACGTATAACAAATTACCATCCTTCTCCAATAGACTATTGAGCATTTTATTGTCCACATTCGGCGAGAATATCACAAGGGGTCTCCTTCGTCAAGTTGAGAAACAAGTTGAACAGAATGTATCCTTAAAACCTCAGGCACAGAATTTTTTCCTTGTTATTTTACGAGCGTTAGGTAATATGTTACCGCAAATCGAAAGTATCCATAGAGCACTGTCATATATAAATGGAGGTCCTCTCCAGATTTCAAAGACAGCTACTGGGATAAATTATGTCCATGTGAGGCCAGCAGCTTCAGCGTTCTATGCCCATTTACGATTATTAGGCATTGTGACGTTGTTACACGCGTTTATTAGTTGCGGCAATAGTGTGTATCAAGCAAAGAAACATTTGGAACAAATGGCTGACTTTCCCAATGAAGTGGATAGTAGTAAATCATGTGTAGCTTGTTTGGAGGAGATAGTTCAGCCTTGTGTATTACAGTGTGGTCATTACTTTTGCATGCAGTGTTGTTATGGAGCTTTGGAAACATGTGCACTGTGTAGAACACCCTTTACAAAGAACACTGTTGTTCCTTTGATGAATTACTCTCCTAGTGTTAAATAATATTCAACAATTGTATTCTAAAATAACTTAGTTATAACACCAGTGGTATGTTATGCAAATGATGTGGGATTTGAAAAAATATTAAGACAAAAATAATTTTATATTTTTAAGCATATTGAAAAGGGATAAAAGTGCAATAAATTGGGAGTTAATGAAAAAAAGAAAAAAGAATGTATGGTTTTATTTTTGATACTCCTTTTAGCTCTGAAAATAGTAATAATTAGACATGGGGCGGGTAGTGGTTTTGCCGGGTACCCGTCAGGCGGGTACCCGGCACATTTTTTGCCGGGTACCCGGCAGCGCTTATAGGTCGTCGCAGATGACGCAGGGCCTTCTCAAAACAAAAGGTCTAGACCTGAAACAAACGACATGGCTTCCGAGGCTCATGATTTATTTTGGTCTTGTTTCGAAGAAGCTGCTGATGCTAACGAAGCGGCAACCAGCAGAGCTCAACCAAAAAATTCTGCAGCTTCTGAATTGGATTATTACTTAAGCACGGCTAGGGCTGCAAGAAATACCGATCCGTACAAATGGTGCGGATTTAACAGAGGGCATTACCCCATATTAATTTATACAGTGAGCGGCTATTTTCAGAAGCAGGGCTAGTTTACGAAAAAAAAGAAGCCGCTTAAATGCTGCTCGCGCAGAAAAGTTAACTTTTCTGCATCATAATCTGCCAATACTAAAATATGAATATTAAAAATTGTGTCCCAACTCCCAATAAATGATTATAAAACTTACAATTTTTTTTCTGCTCCTGTAAAATTACCCGGCACTGCCGGGTACCCGGCCCCATTACCCTGTATCCGGCCGGATCCTCAAAAAAGTGCCGGATCCGCCGGGTACCGGATCCATGCCGGGTACCCGCCCCATGTCTAGTAATAATTATTAAATTTATGAGAAAATTTAAGGAAAGAATTCACACCACTCAAGTAAAACAACATGGTTTGGGAAACAAGAACTATTGTGAAAATGAAACAATTCATTTATAAAAAACCTTTTATTATAACATATTGGTAAGGTACAAAGCTTTAACAATATTAGGAACCAATTTGTATCAGTTCATATTATCTTATGCATCCCAAATTCCTCACATGTTTTGCAGATGGAATAAAATAAGAGATTCTATATAAATTAAATGCCTCAAGTTAAATCATTTACATATTTATCTATGGTAGTTTTAGAATACATATAATTAATAATAAAAAAATTAAAAAATAATAAATAACAAGTCTGTTTATTATGGTTTTCTGCAATAAATTAGAACTTTTTAACTTCATACCAATTGGCCAAACCTCAAAATTCATAATACTTTATATACTTTCTTCTTGCAGCGCCCAGGTTATTCAAATGTCTGGAAATCATGTTCAAAATAAACCATAAACCAACTCAAAAAAGACTTATGTCTGAATGTAAGTTTCTGAACAAATGCAAGATTTTGGTATTACCATTAATTTACTTTATTAACAGTAATAAGCAGCCACTTTTGAGCATTCCAAAGCACCAACTAGTTATCTATATGCATTTAAGTACTATGGGGACAAAACTATCTTCAAATCATATAAGTGCTTTAACCAAACATTTATGCAAAACACTTAGCAAATAATATAATGCAATCTAGACATTTAAATAATCTCAGTTGCTGTGTAATTTGTACTCATTTGAACCTTAATTTATTAAAAAATCAGAACCATAGACAACATTTATAGACTATACCATAGACTAAGTCACAAACCAAAATAAGAATACTGTTTAATTAACATTGAAATAATATTTTGTGGAACTAACATTAGTATAACATTAAATATTAAAATGGCAAGAGTTATTCAACTTTAAGAAGTTCCACATCAAATATAAGTGTAGCGTTGGGTGGTATGACGCCAGGGTGGCCTCTGGATCCATAAGCAAAGTCAGGTGAACATGTCAGAGTGGCTCTTTCACCTACAGACATCTAAAAAAGAAACAACATTTTTACATTATAGACTGGAACATTGTAAATGTACAATTTAACAATGCTCTGAGAAATCCATATACATACATATTCTTTTTTATTGGTGAAAGTGAGAAGTTCTTTTTCATAAAAGGATCTTTAGTAATATGAATTATGAATATACATTTGAATTGATAAGGCCATTCATTGTCAATAGCCAATACAGAATTGATTACAAATACATAATCTTTTATCAAGAGTTGATTATTAGTGCAAGACTAAGTTGGTTGTTTTCATTTAAAATTATAAGCTTATAATTAACTACTATAAAGCATATTATTATATTCTAATTGGAAAACAGATAATCTAGTCTTCAGTCTAGAAATTAAAATTCCAAAAAGATTTTTACACAGTAACATATTTCTTATTAATTAGCTGTGTAAGTATTAATAAATACCTTAGCAATCCCCTGATCCCATCCTTTTATGACATCGCCCTTACCAAGGGTAAATTTAAAGGGTTGACCACGATCTCTAGATGAATCGAATTTCTTGCCGTTCTGTAGCGTTCCCGTGTAGTGTACGACCACAGTTTGACCCGCTTTGGGGTATGTACTACCTACAATTTAATCGACAAGGTAAGCCGGTTGTAATTACTCATTTCATGTCAGAGAATGTACTTGTATTGAAATGTACGTACCGTTGCCAGGTGAAATAGTTTCTACATCCACGCCCATCCTCGGAGATATTCAAGTTTTACTATATGCTTAGGATATTGCAACGATACCTTTCACAAAATATATTTTTTGTTGTTCCAAGTTTACACCAGTGTTAGCAACCTGAAGTGAGCTGATTATCGTACCAGGGGCGTAAAATTATCGTACATTAGGCGTTTTTGGTTCGAAATTATCGTACTTTTTAGAATAAAGTCAATTATAAATAAATAAATCATATAAATTATAATATTATTAAGTATGCAAGTTCTCTATAGTTAATCTTTGTTTAACTACCGCTGTCAAATCAACGGGACACTGAAACCCAAACCAAAGAGAATACAAATACTACGTACCCAAACGTTTTACGTGCCTTAATATCTGTGCTTAATATTCATTATACTCTTTGGTTTTACGCGTGGTACAGACTACAGACCTGAACCGATTCCCTTTCCACTTTATGTTCAATAAACGCGCCAAGTTTAAAATTCAATCTAACAAAATTTCACTGTTCCCATGAAAGTTCGATATTCAGAAACACGTCAAAATTTCATATTTGTATGGGTGAAATAATATAAATTCTCGAATTATGCCTGATAGAAATTATCGTAAAATCAGCGTACGATAATAACATGCTATCGTACATCGTACGTAGGCACCAAATTATCGTGTTTGTACGATAATTATCGTACGGTTGGGAGCGCTGGTTTACACCAAATTCCAACAAACGCATGCTATGACAATGACAGATCACAATTCACAGTCACAGACTCAGAGCAATAAGTTTATTCCTCTGAGGTCACAGATGTGAGATGACGAATGACAATATTTAGCAGATGACAACTTTTAAATAGCCAGTGACAAATCGAAATAATTTCAGCAAAAATAATTTTATACACTTACCTACTTCAGTAGTAGTAAAGTAGGCGCACAAGTAGGAGTGATTTTTAAAGTCGTGGTATGTTATTTAATATTTTAGACACATTTTTATGTCTATTTTTAGAGTCATGGTTATATTCTGTGCTTAAAAATATTATTTGCGCATATTACTAATCTGTAGACTGTAGTTGATGTCATGTCAATGTCAGTTCGTAATTCGCATTTTGGTTTGCTAAATGTTTAATTGTTTACATTAAATTTTAAATTTACGAAGGGAATTTAAACAAATTTTAACCGAAATTCGTAACACAACAACATGGTTTCGAGTGAAGAAGAATCGGAGATAAAGGCAGGGGACGTTATTGATTGGGATGTCGATATGGAGATACAATTGTTCTACGCGATGGCAAACCACAAGCCGGTAGGGATCAACAAACATTTCCAAATGGTTTGCATTTGGGAGAAGCTATCGAACTCTATTACGAGAGAAATATCGACGCAGGATATATGGAAACATTTGAGCACGCTATATGACATGAACATGCTGGACGAGACAGAACCAATACCGTTTCCAAATCACGAAGTACCATTCAGTTTACCGGAGAGCGAATTTGGATCGTTGGTGAAACAAAAGTGTAAGGATGCAATTTTAGGTGATGATAGTGAAGGTAATTTTTGTGTAAAATTATTTTTAGACAAAAATTTACTCATCTAGGTCATCTAGTTATTGATTAATTTATACGGTTCTATTTCGAAAGCTAGGAGGCACATATGACGCAGCCAACTTACTCTATTACCAATTTAATTGTGAGTTAACATTGAAAAGTAAAAACTGAAAAGCCAATAAATATTGATTTTAATTTTGCAAAAGTTAAAACAGTACAGTTATCAATTACTTATCTGATGTTATAACACTTAGATGGCAGGAGTCCTTCCCCAAAGACAGCACCAAGAAGCAATTCCCGAGGAACAGCTGGAAAAGATACACCTAAAGGTATATACAATATTTAGAAAAGAAAGTTGTGAAGTTTTTTGTTAACTAAACAATTTAAAAAATGTGACAAAATCTATGCTCATTTTGGAGGTAGTTAATTTGAAGTTTTTAATTTACATATACAAGTGTAATATTTTTATGCATGAAGTATATGTATAGATTCATGATTTAATATAAATAAAATTCAATTATGCACTATTATTCTTATAGGACGTAAGGACAGTATTAGTGCACTCGCTACGAAAACAAGAAAGGAAAGTGGCAGCTCACACGCATCAACGGACACACCTAGCATTAAGTCAGAAAAGGATTATGGTAATTATTGCCTGATTTTCTGTTATTTATTGTCCGCGTTGCCATATTTAAGTAGACTATTAGATCAATAGATGTTTTATTTTATGATGATCTAGACTCTAGGAAATGGACAGCCCATAACAGATTTTTTAAATACTAGCACCTTTTTGATTTGAATAAACGTTATTGCAAGTTTTAATCTCCTACCATTTAACCCGGCGTCATTGTGGTAGAAAACAGATACGCGAACGTTGAGGTGGGTCAATATAACCCATATATTTTATAGTTGTTATTTTTAAACTTTTTAAGAAAATTAGTATTCTGTGTTATTATTATAGGTTATAGGTATTCTGGTTTTGATAATATAAAATAAAAATAATAATTAACAAACGTTTTATTCACTTTAATCAACTTTGACATAAACTCATAAAAATAGGAACAAAATATAGACCTCTTACGTTTTCATGTCATTCCTACGCTAATAACCAGTAATTTTGGTTACAAATAGCATTTTTATATACTTAAGTCTAATATATTAGAAAAAAAACTTTAACAAAGCTAATTAGAATCTTCGTTGTAAATGAAATCAATACAGAAAACCATGATATGTTCAGGACAAATAAATTTAGGGCTAGCTTGACAAAAATGTTTTGTTTTACTATTTTTATTTCCGGACACACTTAAAATCTTTTGCGAGACTTGCAGGTGGCTCATCTGATGATGCACCAATAAATTCTCTGATTCTTTTGCCCATTTGTCATTACTATCGATCAATTCCTGGCGAATTTTCAAATGTTCTAAGACCAGAGCAAGACCTAAGTTTTTGAAAAAATTACGTCGCTTATCGTTTGGTTTGTTTTTATTTATGCGACGTATTATAAGCGTATTAATTCCTGTGTGTCCAACATGGCATAAAAATTGTCAGGGGCCACCTTTTGGAGTTACGACTCACATCATATGAGGCGCAAAGTTCATCAGCGTCGTCAACCCCATATTTAGTTTTATTGTAAAAGGTATTGAATTCGGGTTTTCGCTTTTCTCCGCTTGAAACACACTCTGCACTCTAACATGATCCTCTTCTTCTACTTCATCATCATAATAAGGTAAGTCTGAGTCAGACAAGAGTCTAAACCCGCCATGATACGTGATATTTTCTATTCTATCCATTTATAGTACCTATTTTATAATAAGTACCTGTTGGACAAACAAAAACATTATATTCACAGACACAAGCAAAAAAAATGTTTGCAGACACCAAGAAATCATACACAACAATAAAAATCGATAACTTAGCCATGGCGCGAAATTGTTACATCAATTGTGAGGATGGGTCATATTAACCTTTTTCGAAAAAACACGCGTGTAGCTCCCAGTACACTCGACGTCGAAAGGATTTCACTTCCAAAACGTTTAATGTACATTATTAGCTCCAGCTACTACAAAGAACAGCACAATCGTGCAAGTAATTACAAAGATATTGTAAATTATAAACAAGCCGGGTCATTTTGACCCAACCTCAATGACGCCGGGTTAAATATATTTTTTTTCTTTCTAATAAGTGGAATTAATAATAAAAAATAAAATAAACAGACAGAAGACGAGATTCACGTGATTCCAATGCATCGGGACCTAGAGACAGCTCTACAAGTAGAAAGTCTATATCACAGAGAGATAAATCACAAAAGGCCAAAATTAGTTCTATTGCAGGTAAAAAATATTTTTTTATAGCAGTTGGTTAAATAACTTGATGTTATATTACCTGTATATTGTATAACCTACTTTTGGTTATCCATATTTTTTTTATATGGCAATGTAATAAAAATTTTGAATATGGCAATGGAGTAAAGTTTCTCTTTGTAGACTTGTAGACTTTGTATAGGTCTACCAGAATCTGATGGCATATTTATATTTACGAAATAAAAGATTTTCATATGGCAATTTTATTTGACAACTATCAAATTGGTTGTCAAATTATTTGTCTTCTTTGCAATTGATGAATAATTTTTAGGATTTTGTCTAAAAAATCTTCGAAAATGTCGAAAAAGCCGCTGCGATCACAAGCAAGAGGTGTTGTTTATAATGTGTATAGAAAAACATTCGATGAAGAAGGGTCAAACACATCACAATTTTCAATTTTGAATATTTTATTGGTAAATTGGACTTACCCGTTTTGATACTTAAAATAAAAAATATTTTATGTAGGTAACTATAATATTGTTTGTTGATTACAATATACATAATATTATGAAAACTTATTACAGGAGTTTCCAATACGGCTATTCGTCAAGTCCAAGCTGTCCAAGTCAATTTTATAATGTGTGTATCTTTAATACTTACGAAAATAAACATAGTTTTATTTTATTTTTATTTTATTTTATAAAAAAAATATTAGCAATCTAGTTTTGATCTGCATTATCATTACATCCATATTTTTACATGGCATAATGATAATGAATATACAAATACATATTGGTATGTGTAAATAATAATATGTATTACATAGATAAAAGTAATATGTATATTATACATATAAATATGTACCTACATAATATTAAGTGGATATCTCATTATTAAGTACAGTATTGTTCACTTGACTAATGATGTTGAGGACAAAATAAAAAATAAGCAGTATCAAGATCGTTCAGTCCATTTTCCCTAGGGTTGCACACTCAAAATTTTGATTTCCCAATTTGCCATCAGATTCTGGTTTACCTATAACCAACAACGTCACAATAATGTTATCAATAATTAAACCTTTAAAATTTATGAACAGTTCTGTTTATAAGGGAATTTTTCTTCACTAAATAAAAATGTTTTTAATTTTAGCCTGTTAGCAATACTTAGCTCTTTTTTTAATTATTTAGTCTAATTTATGTGTATAAATGTATGTACGATCTTAAAAAAAAGACGGGTTGCTCTCCGGGAGTGCCGGCAGAAGTGAAAACTATTATTAACGTTGAGCATGTTAATGAGGAGGGTCGGAACAAAAACCGATAAACGACATGCTGTATTTTTTTTTTTTTTTGTAATTTCGATGCTTTTGCATAATTTTACATGATAAGCTTATTGAATCTGTTCTAAAGCCGATGAATCTAGTAGAAAAATGCGCTTCAAGTTAAATGATCTATACAGATACCGATAAATCCACTGATGAGGTAAAAGAAAATTGATATCTTAACAGAAATCGATAAATCCTACATAAATTTGATAGATTTTTATAAGGTTGAGACAAAAACCGATATATCAATTTTTTATTTTTAATTATTTAATTCCTCATATACTTAGTTTTAACCAAAAATGTTAATGGTTTTTTCACATAGCGATAAATCCTTAGTTGATTTTTTTCAAAAAACGATAAATCCGGATAGTCTAAGCAAAAACCGCTATATCCATTTTTTTTTATTTTTTTTTTTCGTTTATTACTTCACACACGAATCTGTTGTTTTGGCCACCAAACAATGTTGCTAATGTTGATATATTAAGATTTTCTACTCTCTTTTACCTAAAAAAACAAAGAAATAAAACGTTTTTTCCGATTTGTCAAAAATCTTAGAAAGTGGATTTAGCGGTTTTTGTTCCGAAGCTCCTCGTTTGATATCCATCCGTCTTACGCTTTTTCGATCAGGTCACGTGTCCTGACGCGAGTTTAAGATTTTATACCCAACGCCGCTAAAGTTTTCACTTCAAAAAAACATAAATTAGTAAAAAACAGTCACCAGTTATCCTTTTTTGTCTAGACGAAGATACAAGCACACGACGCGGCAGGCGACGCACAAACACATCCACACCGCCATCGAGCACACCAGCGAAGCGACGTCGCATGTGACACACACACAAACACTCGTACCACCACTTCTTCTGACACACACACTGGCGCCCCCTACAGGAGTGGCGTATTCGAGGGCGGGAAAAACGCAACGCTGTCAGAGTTTTTTTTTCATAAGTGGTTGCGAGTGTGGGCTAAGGCTTTACTATAATGTAATAGAATTTGTATATGTGTATGATTAAATGGTATTAATTATGTATAGTGTGTTTTATTATTCGTGCTAATTTAAACCTAACTATATTAAAAGGGAATAAAGTACAGAAGAGCAAAATGAAAATAATAATTTACATTGAATTTGTATCAACAAAGATGGATAAAACTTGATTGTTGTATGAATCTTGAGAGCAATCGTATGTGGTAAACGGTCTGATGTAAAGTTATATGACCAAGAAACAGACATATAACTTTAAAATATTTGTCTTCTTTTAAGGTATAGGCTCTTTCATGAATAAACATGATTGGCTAATAATAGGCTAGGAAACGGCAAAGATAATAATAATTATGCTTCTTCGTGAATCGAAGTGGAAATAAAGCTGTATCTTCATGGTACCTACCATAATATTATATTATGTAGGCTGTGGTGCCCAGTCTTGTCGGTTGTAATCTGTCCTACGCATTAATCGTAGTTTATTATCCCCGTTTTCCAATTACAGAGCATAATGCGACTCAGTGTCGCACAATGCCGAATTATGCTGATGCTTAATTGGAACATGAAACGCACCAGCAGGTTGCGCTAAGTTCAGTGTTGAAAAAAAAATATTCTTAGAGTTAGCAATAACCTCATTAATGTGTAAATAAAGTGGTATACATAATAATTGGTTGAAAAATATTTACGGTTATTATAAGTAATTTGGATTTTGATTATTTCATTAACATTTTTTTCAATGTTTGTACCTTCATCCATACTTATATTTATTTTTTTTAACACAATTTGAATTTACTTTGATTATTTCGAAAAAACTACAATGAAACGAAAGCTTTAAAATTTTTTCCAACAATTAATAATCACTACATAGTATAAAACAAAGTCGCTTTCCCTGTCCCTATGTCCCTATGTCCCTATGTCCCTTTGTACGCTTAAATCTTTGAAACTACGCAACGGATTTTGATGCGGTTTTTTTTAATAGATAGAGTGTTTCAAGAGGAAGGTTTATATGTATAATAACATCCATTAAATAGTGGAGAAGTACTGTTATTTTTGAGGTTTCTAATGTGATGTCGTAAAAAATTACATTTTTTCCGCTTACATTGCAAACGCAGGCTGAACCCTACGAGTTTTATCAAAATAATGTACTAAGTATTATACACATTGAAAAGGTCTATAGAAAAGTCCGCGATGGTATATGTCTATCTCTTATGGATAACCCACAATAACTTTTTTTTGTCATTTACTTTTTACGACAAATAATGGCTAATTTTCGATCCGATTTTAACCAATACAGCATTAATCCTTAACCAATTAAATACCTTCAATACATTGTTCATTTAATATAGATCTATATGGGCCTTTACACCGTATGATTTAAGTGAATATTTTCGAAGATATTACAGATTTAAAAATTGCGGGACGTAGCATTTGCGGCGGTACCGGCCGGCCGCCCGGCTATATACCTATTTTATACCCGTGTGCGAAGACGGAGCGGGCCGCTATGTTTTTATATACAACGTTCACAGTTTTCCTTAGCAGTTTTCCTGTAGTTTATTTAGTACCTATCAGCATTGCACCCGTGCGAAGCCGGGGCGGGTCGCTAGTTACTATATAAGGGCGTATTCAGAAAGAAAGCTTGAAACTTATAAGCGCTTATCGGCGCTTGTCATGTTCATATATTTTCCTGCGCGGGTTACCAGCACTGACAGGAAAATATATGAACATGACAAGCGCCGATAAGCGCTTATAAGTTTCAAGCTTTCTTTCTGAATACGCCCTAACGATAAATCGATTGCACGCATCAATTCACGCGCATTACTTTTTCTAGTGCTCTGTGCTGAGGTGCTCGATTGTGCGAAGCGTTGCTGTAGTTGGAACATTCAACGTTCAGCATTATGCCGCATAATGCGCTCTAGTGCTGTAATTGGAAAACGGGGTATCTGTTTCATTAATTGTCAATGTCATAATGTCAGTTTCACAAATGCATTCGAGATTCGGGATATTTTATGGCTGTTCAATGAATTTATTCTCGTTATAAGTGAATTCTAGGATAATAACAACCAAATAGGGCCAATTAATTAGTTTCTACATTTTATGCAAGCATGGCAAACCATTACGAAGTGCCTAACTGGTGAGTGTCACGGTATTGAATACGCCGACATTCCAACCTCTTCTGTGTTCATTTTATAAAAATAAATACAAAAGATAAACAACATAAAGCAAACAGTAATTATTCCTTAATATACCTTTTTTATTTTCAGGGCTGGAAAACCACCCACCGGTCTTCATTTAGACGTATTAAAAGGGGATAAATTGATTCAAAAACTAATGATAGACGAAAAGAAATGCTATCTTTTTGGAAGAAATCCGCAAATGAACGACTTTTGTATAGATCATGCTAGTTGCTCACGGGTACATGCAGCATTTGTGTATCATAAAAACCTGAACAGAGCGTTTTTGGTGGATTTGGGAAGCAGTAAGTATAGTTTTCATGTAACCACCCTTTTCATGAATTATATTGTGTATTAAAATATCTATAATTAAAAATATACATAACATAGTTGTGTGTAAACCAGTCCTGTGATTCTAAGGTTCTATTTCTTTATTTATCGATAATAGTGAAATTAATTAATTTTCAGCACATGGCACATACATTGGTCAAATGCGATTGGAACCAAATAAACCGACACAACTACCAATAGACTCTAACTTCCATTTTGGCGCATCAACTAGGAATTATATTATAAGGTATAGACCGGACTCTCAGTGGAGTTTCGTTTGCAAAAATCGCGGACCTAAATCTGACTTCTGATATATATTGTATAGATCCCAGACATCCTATAGACAGATGTTGCCAACCAGTTTTGTGGTCCCCCTGCCCGCACCCCGGTAATTAAATATGGCATACAAAGAAAAAAATAAAAATTTCCAAAACATGCCGTGTGGAGTATCAAATGAAAGAGCTTATTGAGTAGATCACGAATATATAGCATACTATATACATTTCTTACACTTTCTCTAAGATTTTTTAGAAAATTTACGAAAATGGTCCATTTTTGAGTTAACTTTAAACCACTATAGATTGAAAACTCATGAATATATTTTTTAAATTATTATTTTAAATAATTAACAATAGTCCATTGTTTACGATTCAATATTTCGTACAGTGAAATAGTTGCATGGGGGAGTGGGGGGAGCATTCAAAGATGGCGAGTATATTTTCAAGTTCATATAGTATATAGTTATTTTCATCAAATCCACCACATAGCTCACTTATATTATATTACGAACTATTGAATCATAAACAATGGACTATTGTTAATTATTTAAAATAATAATTTAAAAAATATATTCATGAGTTTTCAATCTATAGTGGTTTAAAGTTAACTCAAAAATGGACCATTTTCGTAAATTTTCTAAAAAATCTTAGAGAAAGTGTAAGAAATGTATATAGTATGCTATATATTCGTGATCTACTCAATAAGTTCTTTCATTTGATACCCCACACGGCATGTTTTGGAAATTTTTATTTTTTTCTTTGTATGCCATATTTAATTACCGGGGTGCGGGCAGGGGGACCACAAAACTGGTTGGCAACATCTGTCTATAGGATGTCTGGGATCTATACAATATATATCAGAAGTCAGATTTAGGTCCGCGATTTTTGCAAACGAACATCTCCTTGGAGCCTGCTCTAGTATGAATATTTCTTAAATAAATCTATATCATATACCTACTTTTGTGGTCATTATTGTATCTACATAGTTATTTCCTGTATATTATTTACTAGCTGTGCTCCGTGGTCTTAGCAAGATGATATATAGCCTATAGCCTTCCTCAATAAATGGGCTACCTAACACGGAAAGAATTTTTCAAATCGGACCAATAGTTCCTGAGATTGGCGCGTTCAAACAAACAAACTCTCAGCTTTATAATATTTGTATAGATTATATGCTTTTTAAATTGTTGTATAACCTTACAATTTACAGAGAGCGACCAACAGGCAATTCCAGAGGTATCATGGAAGATTTGCCGAACACAGAAATGGAAGGAGCCTTGTTGGGATTGCCAGAGACACAGACAGAATTGGATGTGAGATCTTGATATTTCTGCCTTTTAAAGATATTCTTGAGAAGGATTTCTTTGCAATTGAATATGTGAAACAGGTTTAGAGAATAAAAATTATAAAGAAGTTACAGAAAGGGTCATATAAATTCTAAAACAGATATTATGTGAAAAAAATGTGTTTAAATCTATTAAAATAACTTGTTTAATTATAAATTTTTTGATCAAATGTAGAAAGTATATTAAATGGACTGTTTATTTTTCTAGAACTTAACAGAATTCAACACTGCACACAATAGAAGAATTTCTATGCTGGGCATCCCCACTAATGATGATGCCGATGTTATAAAGGTTTGTTATTTAAAACATTTTTTTCACTGCCACTTATCTGCCTGTTTTTTATTTCCTTTTATTTTCTTTAGAAGCTACTTATTGTTATATCTGCTTCATCCAAGCATGCTTACATGAAACAATCAAGGTAGTTAACATATTTTAAACTGCATCAAAATGTTTTACATATTTTTTTAAAGATTTAAACATACATATAAGGACGGATTAACAGCAACAAAAGTTTTATACAATGAAGTGACTTGATGCCATAACTATACTTATGTACTTACTAGCGGTCCGCCTCGGCTTCGCCCGTGGTACCTACATGTTTAAACTATCCTATCTCTCAAGTTGGATCAAATTGCTCATTGTGTGCGAATTTTATTATAATTGGTTAAGTGGTTTAGGAGTCCATTGAGGACACACATTGTGACACGAGGTTTATATATATTAAGATTTTAACCGATTTCAGCCGCAAACTGGTACAAAGCGCTCTGCGTCCACCCAAGGTGGTGTAGCTAAAAAGCAGAAACGAAATGTCTCCTTCAATGAAGAGGTGGACATCATTAACCCAGAGGATATCGATCCATCGGTCGGTAGGTTCAGGAATCTGGTCCGGTCTACCATAGTGCCTAATGCTAATGTGCCAGCGAAGAAGATTAAACTGCAGAACCCGGATGAGAGTGAGTTTTTTTAACACTTATATTATAAAGAGGAAAGATTTGATTGTTTGTTCGTTTGAATTGAATATTTGGAATCTTGATTTGATATTTTTTGGTTTTTCATTCAAATGTAAATTTATATTTGGAATTTACTGGACTAATTTTAAATTCTTTTACCATTAGAATTCTACATTATCCCTGAGGAACATGGACTATATTCAATATGACAAAATTAAGGATCCCTGTGAAAATTACGACAGGGCAAGCCAAATAGTATGTTATATAAAAAATGTAATATAAATGTAATATTTGTTTCCTATATTTCAGGTCACGTCCACCACTCGCTCCGCCTACAAGAGATATCTCGCAATACGAACTTATACTCGGATTTGCCGGCACCTACGTCCTCACCGTTCAGTCTTATTGGAGCTAGGTGAGATTTATTTTTATATTCTATACAAATATTTTTTTTTTCAGAAATTTATTATTTTATCCCACTATCAAGCGGGTTTTATTGAGCCAAATAAAGCATAATTTATTTTTAATATTTAATCGTGGAAATAACATTAAAAGAGATATCAGTTCATTAGCTAACTGCAAAGAAAAGGTTCTTTATATAAACAAAATAAAGAAAATTATTTTAGTGCTTGTGTCTGTTTCAGAAGTTTGATGATAATAATGTATTTGTTCGAAATCTGTCGCTTTAAAACTATCTCACTACGTGAAAATGGATCTTGTTAAATTTATAATATTTATCTATTAATATAACAATAATTTCCAGGTTGGGTATATCACTGCCAAACCCAGCACCAGATGTAGAATTAGAAGGTCCAGAGCCACATCTCAATATGCATCCGCCTGTACCACATTCAGGTAAGCTTTTTTCTTAAAACTCTGCCTAATTGATGTGTAGGCAGTTTAGATTCGGACAGTTTTTGAGCGAATAGTTGTCTATTGTATGTCAATGCTCATTTTAGTTTTTTAACATCTTTTATCTGAATAGACTTCAATTTATAACAATAGTACATTTAATTATTATGGTAAGTATATATTTTTCAATGATTCGGATTCAATTTTTGAGCGAATAAATAAAAAATAATTACTTCTCATTGTGGCCTAAAACATGTTTTGTTTTTTTAATATTTTTTTTTCAGTTTGACCATTTATTCTGAAGTTATACAATTGACTTTCATATTGATGTTATTTAAGAACTTTGCCGTGCCCTCTCTTAATAAAAAATTTTTTTTTTTATTTATAGCAGCAGAAGAATCTGGTGCGTCCAACGAGCCAAAGAAAAAGAAATACGCAAAGGAGGCGTGGCCCGGACGAAAGCCCGGACTCATATCGGCTGTATGAAAACGAATACATACAGACATACATGTGCAGACTTAATATGTTTTGTGCGTAGAACTTTCGAGAATACGAATATATTCTAATAAAAATGTACAGACTTGATAATTAATGTTTTGTGCGTGGAATATTCGAGAATACATATACAAAAACACAGAAATATACAGACTAATAGAAATGTAGGTACAGACTTATGCGTTTTGTGCGTGGAATATTCGAGAATGTGTTATTGAATTAAAAGTGCGTTTGGTCGTGATTCTGTTTCTATTGTATGTTTATGAATTTTTTGTGTTTGTCAAATTGGTAACATGCTTAATTTAGTATTTAAGTTACAACATGCTTGTGAATTTTAATAATTAAAAAATGCGTTTGTCAAATGTTAGGTGGTTCAGTACTTTCGATTCTTTCTAAGGATTGTGTTCCGTTTAGGATGTTTTTATTTATTTATAGTATGGACGAAATACTTGAAGTATTTCGTTTTAATTTGACAAAATGTGTAGGTATCAATATTATTGTAAGATTTTATTACAAATATTGTAAATATGGTGTATGTTTATTTCATTACTAGCTGTTGCCCGCGACTTCGTCCGCGATTAGGTCGTTTTTCGTCATTCGTCGTTTAAAAAAAATACGTGACACTTTATTTTTGAATGTTCTTAATGATTGTCTCTTATAAAATTTAACTACTTACATTAAAATTGAACACTCTGATAAGAAAATCTTAAAATCTGAAGAAAACATGAATGAATGTGATTTAAATTCTACATTACTTAGTATCAAAATATAATAATCTAAATTAAATGTAGATTAATAGTTTGAGCACACCATTATAGAATATGTACTTAAGTATTAAATACTAAAAACACGATGACTTTCTTTCGCGCTCGGTACCACAAACTAAACATGTTTGTGGTAAGTGGCCCGCGTCACTTGACCCCCCCGCGAGTTCCCCTCCGTTGCTGTGCGAAAATACATTCGTTGCTCTATTTTAGGAAAAATTTGTAATACTGTGGCCTGGGCGTTATAACACGTCCAGGGAGTCCCCGATATCACCATCTTGAGGTTTTCCTCAAGATGGTGATATCGGCTTCTAATGTCGATTTAAAACTGCTTATTTACATACAAATTAACCTGTTCTAAAATTGTGAAATGAGTTCAGTTTTAAATTTGAGAAATATTGATTTCTTGTATTCCACTATTCGTTGTAGTCGAATACAAAATATATTTAAACAAACTTAGGTTGGCCTACAGGCAAAAGGGATCCTATCAAATGGTAAACTTGACCTTGTATCTTAAAAGTAAGCATGAACAGACCGTCTGATAATTATTGAGCACCAAATGATTATTTGAAACGCGCTACTATAAGAGCGAATATTGTCTAATAACAGTTTACATTGCACAGTATGTTCCTCTAAAAGTAGTGATTTCAAAGGTTGCGTTGTATCTTCAAATGAAAGCCGACTCCTTACTACACTTTAAAGCATTACAAAAAGAACATACTACGCCTTTACAGAAGATGATCTGTAATCAATTGTGAGGTTATAAGCAAACCCACTTTTATATTTGTCAGACCACACCACCGAATTCGTAGATTGTTTACCTCAAGTCATTAAGACTATGACGAAATCTGTCTGCAGTAAGACGGGCCTCTCGCTATTCGTCCGTTTCCAGAGACCGAATAGTTTCAATTCTTAATCTTTCATTAAACAAACTTATTAATCGTTCTTGTCTCATATAATTGTAATATTCGCGTCCCTACTCTAGTCATTGCTTATGCTCATGTTCATCTTCAAGAGATCGAATAATATTATGATGCACCCTATCATTTGTCAAACGGTCTTCATATTGAGTAAAGTTTCAGATTCTCGAGATAAAATATGACTGTCGTGATCAGTAGTGAGACGTAATTCCCTCTCAGTGAGGGTTTCGGTCTCACGGGATAGTACAATATGCCGTTTGCGATCAGCTGTGAGACGTCATACCCTCTCAGTGAAGGTTTCGGTCTCACGGGATAGTAGGGGAGACCGGGTTTGGTTGTCTCACGGGTTGGTTGTCACAGCGGTCTTAACACAAAACTGAACCATCGAATAAGTCTGTTGAACAGCGTGGCAAGAGCGATACAGTGACAACGCTGTCCCCACTTCGCGTCAGACCGCCCAGATCTGCCGTGAGGGCCTCACACGTGTTTATTGTTTTCGCACAGATTTTTTATGATATGAGGACCGAATATGCTCCTCATAACATCACTTTTTGTGAACGAAACGACAGCGCGGTTTAATTTAATGCCAACACCATTAGAAAAAAGGATTATTATTAATTGTGAAAAAATATCATGATATTTTACACTATTAACACTCTTTTAACATAAAATATAAGTCTGTGAGTGTGTAAAAATAAATCCAGCTAATTACACATCAAACTTACGTTTATAATTAGGTATACGACATGAAAATATATTAATTACCAAGCAATAATAATACAGATAAATACTGAACATAAGTAGGTATAATAGATATTAAGTAGTATTAGTTAAAATATACTTTGACTGTTAGTCAAAGTTTATTTTTACTGAAGTGTAAATGAAGAAGAAATAATAATTACTAACGAACTAACCTTTTCTATAATACTTAACACGGCACATTTTTCAAATTATCTTGCTCAACCCTGCTCAAAAATTTGAGGGTTTTGTTGGAACTTTAATATGTCAAAACTATTCAGATATATCTAAATAAACTACGATACAACTTGCTTGCGGAAATGCTCATTACAATTGTGAATCTAAAGAATAACTAACAACATACTATTCAATTTTATTGAGCTGATGAATATCTTTTGCCTGGAAGAAATCACCGTCGCCTAATAAATATACTGTGTTTTCTTATAAAACCGTTACATAATTTATCTACTTTAATAATGAAAATGATATTTTATTTATAAAATATAAAACATATTATGTAAAATGATTAAAAATAAATAAATGAAGCAACTACGATTCAAAGAAAACATATTTTTCAGTGTTAAAATGCTCTTAGCAATCCTGGATGATGAACTGTATCATGTACTCTGATCCCAGTACGGTCGGTACCTCGATAGCCATGACGATAAATATTATAATCAGATAACCGCAAAGTCAAAATAAAAACATTACTTGTACAGTTGTGAGTGCAAAATTTACGTTTCATTTGGAATAACATTTTTTTAGTACTAAAACGTAGTCGTTTGATATGTGGTTGGCTGCCCCTCCTCTCCTTCCTGAAAAATATCCTCCAAAATTTCCCGAGATACTTCCAATGATTGAACCATTGGACGTTGGACATTAACTTCAGTCAAAAATTGACGAAGCGGATGATTACTAATTTCCACTTAATCCTCGCTGCTACTATCTTTATCATCCAATCATCAATTTTCAAGTGGTGTTGTAAAAATATCAGCAGAAATCGTCTTCCAAAGGCGATATAATTTTATGAGCATTGAATTCAAAAACTACCCAATGCACCTCAAAATAATAAAAGAATTCATCATTTTATTATTTCATTCTAAAAGTGTAATATAATACCTACCAACAAAAAACATGAATTGCTATCATTATAAAAAATAAATACCTATAAGTAACAACTTACTTTTTGTGGGAACGCATGATGGTGAAAATTCACAAAACACGAAGATTGCATTTGATATTTTTGGTTTTATGGCATTCAATTGCTTTATAAATATCACTACATAGTATAAAAAAAGTCGCTTTCTCTGTCCCTATGTCCCTTTGTATGCTTAAATCACAGACCTTAAATCTTTAAAACTACGCAACGGATTTTTATGCGGTTTTTTTAATAGATAATAGACTGATTCAAGAGGAAGGTTTTAGTATATTATAATTTATAGGTTTTAGACAAAGCGGACGAACCCGCGGGCGGTAAGCTAGTAAATTTATAAAATACGAAGATTTTTAAAATTGTAACTAATGAACGCAATCAATATTAGATTAACTGTAGATAATGGTGTCTAGTTTTACCATCTACCCTCACTTTAAAAAAAATGTAGTTTATTTATTATTTACACGAAATATACCTTATAGGGAAGGGAAGATATGGGCTAAAGAGTTAAATAAATAACATAATTATATTTAAATTATTAATTTCCAACTGTATATTATTCAGTAGTGTTAACATCTAAATTGATTTGATTTTTACGAAATCTCATAGATGGCGCTGTTACAAAATTAACATTATACAACTTACATTCTTTAACCCTTAATCGGCCATGACTTCAAACAAGTTTATTTTAATACATCAGTACGGGGTTATATCGAGATTAAACAGTAAAATATTAAAAAGTAAAATATTGGGTGGCTTATAGGTTTTTTGGCGGTGGGATATTATTTCCCTATAACCATTAAAAGTTATGTTTTGTGGGAAATTATTTCCCTATATCCATGAACATACATGTGGGAAATAATCTCCCACTTTTGCCGCTTTTGCCCGCGCCCTTACTCGTCGATTTTAACACAGGGACAAAAAATAAAAATGCATCATTAAATTTATTATTTATTGAATATGTATGAATTTTTAAATTACTTTTTACTTTACTCAACTTTTTACTTTTTATACCTACTTGGTATCCTTACAGGATAAAGGGAAATATATTCCCACTTGAAGATTTCATGCACGGCTACAGGGTATTAATTTCCCACCATTTTTTAAATTAGAAAAAATAACCCAAAGTAACAGCTTTCGTACGTTATTTTGTTTATATTTGATAAATTACACGTTCTTCTTTACGAATTATAAACAATTGCATATTAACAGGAATTTTTATGGGCGTAGATCCAAAAACTATCTTGAATTTCGGGGAAAAACGGTCGTTTTAATGAACTTTTTACTTCGATTGTCTACTGACATTCACAGTTGACGTTTAGAAAGAAGTGTTGCTAGAAAAAAATTAAAAGAACTATCTATCTTAAGGTGCGTTCCTTAAATTTTACCGTATCTTTAAAAATACAAGAAATAATAATTAATTTGTGGGCAATGCCGAGGTGGGAAAATAATATCCCCATGGCTTATTAAGGGTTAAACTATGTTTCTCTTCCCAAGTTACTTAAATGGCATCATTTTTATAGTGTCAATCTAGTTATTGTCAAACAACATTTATACATATATGCGTCATTTGATTATTAATTTCCAATAGTTAACGTGTGTTTGATTTTTCTAACACTTCATAGATGGCGCTGTTTCAAATTTGTCTTTATACTGCTAAAATTAATTTAACTGTTTCTCTGCCCAAATTACGTAAATGACATAGTTTTTATTTTGTAAAGCTAGATAATAGCATGGCTTACTCGAAACCAACATTTAAACACGAGTCTTTAGATTGTATGCTGTCGTAGTACACGGAATATGTAAGAAAAATAAAGGCTCACAGCTCCTCCCCCGAAGGTGATATCATGATAATATGTTTAAACTATCCTCACCCGACCTCTTAGGAATATTCATGCAAAATTTGAAGTAAATCTATGCAGTACTTTTCGAGATTAGCTCGGTCAAACATACAGACAAACAGACAAACAGACAAAAATTCTAAAAACTATATTTTTGGCTTCTATATCGATTATAGATCATGGATTATGTATTCATTTAAAAAAATATTCAATGTACAGTTTTGACTTTCCTACGATTTTATTATATGTATAGATGTAGTTAGAATAAATAAAACAATATTATCATCATAAATAATTCAGAAATATGTATAAATATAATAATGAATAAGTAAGTTTTTAGATTATAAAATTAATAAATTCGACAAATAAACAAAAATGTACCCTATTTGGGTGGAATAAGGTACAAATTGTTGTAACAGAATTAAAAAAAAATTGCAAATAAAGTGTTTTGTACTTGAATTGAGTAAAATATTAAAATTCAATTAGTTTGGATAATAGGATTAGTATTATAGTCTGTCCACTATAAGAATTGCTTTTTGACAGCTCGACGGGTGATACCAGAAGTGATGTTCAAAAGATTATCGATTGTGATACCATTTCAATTATAAATTCAAAATATTATCATAAATCGACTCAGGTACCTAAATAATAATTACAACGTAAACGTACTAATAAGATATGTAATAATAAGACCACATATCTATGCATTGTATGTTAAAACTAAACTAAACTAATATTTTATTATTTATTGGTTTCTATCTTACAATTTGGTTGTCTTTGCGTTTAAATTATATAACATAATAGAAGAGTTTTTATGTATCGGATATATTTTACAGAGTATTTCTATCGATTATTTTAATCTATCGACCCATCATTGAATAATTCTGTGTAGGCATCACTAAGTGGGCGGGACCTGTCCATGAAGTACGATAATTATTTGTATGATATTTTAACATAGACAATACAATCCTACATAGGCGTGAAGCTGTCAAAAAGCAAATAATATAATGGACAGAGTATAGTGACTATTTCTAGTGAACTAAAATAGATAAACTTTGGTCATGCTAAATGCAATTAGGTACATAATTTCATATACTAGCCGTTCGCCCGCGTTCTGTCTGGGTAGATATAGGAGAAAAAAGATGCTACCGGAATATTTTTATGCAATCTGCGTATGAAAAACTATACGTTCCTTTAATTTTAGCATACATACTAATCTGTTACACCCTTTTTATTAAATAACAGATATAACTATGTAATTTTACCATCCAAGTAAAGCCGGGGCGGATCGCTATTTTATTAAAAGTATATATTTTAATAGTTAATTTTAACGTGACCAATTAAATTACGCAAAATCAAAAGCTTATGAAAAGCAATGCTCCAAAACCTAGTTAACAATAAATAAGTATTTTAAGTAAATCTAAAGATGCAATGTTTCCTATGAATAAATAACTTTTTAATTTTATGGAACGAATGAAGTTTACAGTTATGAGTGTATTTGTTAAATGTTCATTATAATGCATTGAGATACTATTACTACGTATGGAGAAGACACCGCCTACATCACTTATGTTCCGCTCAACAGAGGTCAACCGGCCACACTGCACTCAGTCTTGTTTGTTTTAAAGCAAAAAAACCATGAAACTTATCAAATATGCCATCGAGTGTGTTACGATATTACTAATAATTCAAGTAATGCGGCAAAGTGCAAAGAAATAACTTTTCATCGGTAATTAACTAGATAATCATTAATAAAACTTGGTTCGAGGAAAATTTTTGGCGGGCGCCATTTTGCGTCATTTGTCATTAATTTGCAAAAATATGAATTTTTTTAAACAAATTGGTTTTTAGAAAGTTTCTCACAAAACTCATTTAAATGTCCACTTCATTGGTATATAAAATAAAACTGTATTATACAATATTTTTTAGACTAATTTGATAAGAGTTTTAATAACAACGATACACGTTTTAAATATTGTTTTCCATGAGCTAGTGTTAGATTTTACATATTATAAAATGCACTTTTTATTTTAAGGGCAGATTTTTCAATGGAAATAGAATTAGAAAGAAAATAAAGACAGAATATTTATTACATATTATAATTCTTTGATGACATTGAAAAATCTCTTCTAGAAAAGATACATACAATAATAATTATTGTAGTATATTATGTAAGATTTACTAGACGTTATAAGCGCTGTGAATACATTTGTATAATAAATATTTAATAAAATTGTTGTTTTTTTTTATTTAATCAACAGCAATCGTATACGATCTGTCGTGTCGTCCGGTGACCGGTCGTTACAGTATATAAGAACATAGGGCGTATTCAGAAAGAAAGCTTGAAACTTATAAGCGCTTATCGGCGCTTGTCATGTTCATATATTTTCCTGCGCGGGTTACCAGCACTGACAGGAAAATATATGAACATGACAAGCGCCGATAAGCGCTTATAAGTTTCAAGCTTTCTTTCTGAATACGCCCATAGGTACTATTTTTTGTTTTAAAAGTACCTAATGATATTATTTTAACTAGCTGACTTGGCAAATTTTGTTCTATGGACATTCACTATCACCACAGATAACTAATAAGTAGTTATCTATACATCGTTATAGGTAGGTACGTCGAGTGGTAGTAGTTAGGTATATATTCTATGTTTATACTATCACAAAATTGTTTACGCCCTATACGACTCCCGTATGTATATTTTCTATTTCACTAGCAGATTTTAAATGTTATATAATAATTATACTTGATATTTGTTTAGTGGTACGGTTAACAAAGAGAAGAAAACGAAACATGGAGAACTAACCATATTCCTTATGTAGGTACCTATTTAGTTAAAGATGGATCATTTTATGTTAAATCATCTCGATATCAACTACGAATTAAAATTGAGCTCTTTATCATACACGATTACTGATAATGTTTAGCTGAAATGAGAAAAAATGCACCCTGTGGAAGTGCTTGCGATTAGATTCCTGGTTTTATTCAGATAAAAAGTTGTCAGTGTATTTTGACGTAATGAGTAGGTACTTAATGACAAAATTCCTCAAAATTCTCAGATTATTTATCGATAGCGGACGGAGTACCTTGGAGCACTCATGCAGAGAGTTTATTAGATTTACCTGTATGTTTGTATGTGACCGACTCACTCAATTTTAACCCACTATACGAGCAGATTTAGACCGCCTCGCCTCCTTGGTACAGTGGTTGACGCGTGAGCGTAGCACCGAGGGGTCCTGGGTTTGATTCCCGATGGAAACAAAGAAAAAAAAATGTCTTGATCTGGTAGGACACAGAAGGCTGATCACCTACTTGTCCCTAAAGAAAATCGATCAGTGAAACAGATGTATAATGCATCTGCCCCTTACCCCACTAGGGGACATGGGACTTCACTATACGAGCAGATTTAATTCAAACTTAATATATCTACCTACTTATAAAGAACCGGAAACAATACAAAATTTTCACGAGTATAAGCGTGTTTTTTAGTTTTATTACGATTACTAGCGGTCCGCCCCGGCTTCGCCCGTGGTACATATTTACGTTTTCTCTACATAAGAACCATCCTCGTACTTCAAGGAATATAATAAAAAAAGAATTATCGAAATCGGTTCAGCCGTTCTTGAGTTATGCGCTTACCAACACATTTTGCGATTGAAACACATGATCGTTTTTTTTTCTTAAATAGATTTTTCATTATAGGTAATTAAATGCATTCGAAATTCGAATGCTATAATACAATCTGTAGGAATTTTATCAAATATTTACGAAGGAATGTTTTAAAATATTGTCCAGGCGTATTTAATGCAAAGTAGTTAACTAGGTAAATATATTTTTATTACGGAAGCCGAATAATTTTTGCATTCCACAAAGTAAACAATTTTTTTAATTTGGAAAAACCATTTAATGAACCACAGACTACAAAATATAATATAGCACAGATTACGATTAAACATTACTTACGCTGACAATCAGTTTTCCCGCCAACTCGTTTGCATGAAGTTGTGGCGCGTGATAATTAATTTAATTTAATTTAATAAATTATGATTACAAAGTTCATATTATCATAATGATAAAATATATAGGATTTGTTTGGTGAGTGTTTTTGGAATAATATAAATTAGGATGTTAAAAAATATGGATAGGTATGTTATTTGGAAGTATTAAATAAAAATTGCAGGTAGAATTTTTATAAATTGACCTAACTACTAACTTTTATCACAATAATAGATAAGGTTAATTTAATAAGAATTTTGAAAATAGTTTTTCTTTATTCTTGTTATTTTAAGTTGTTATTTGCTTTAATTAAAAATTATGTTTACAAAGCTGTGCGAAAATTAAATACCTAGATACTTATAGCGACAATAAAATTAATAATCATTATATAATAATATATTATTGTATTTTAGTCTAGAAGGCTAGGAAGTCTTAATCTTTTACAATTTACACAGTTTAATGATGCTAAAAATAACAATAAGTATAAATTTTATTTACATATTAGTAGTTACCTATTTATTAGTTACCTACATATGATAATTACTGAAAGAGTTGCGTTTACCTAGTTACATCTTAATAATAAATCATCAAAATAGTTTACATAATAATATGTAAAGTATCACGGAATAGATAAAAATTGTAAGTACGATAGATAACATTTAAAACCAGTTTGTTAATTATTATAATAGATATATAGATTAATTAGATAGATATAATCATAATTAAAGAAAATTCATAAACACGTTTAGTTACGAATTTTCTTTTCAGATGATATAGTTTAACTCGTGAGTCGCGAGATTGTAGTGTTTAGATTTTTACTAAAAGCTGACAAAAATATAATACTCTTATATTTTAATATATAAATTCATAATAAATTTCTAATAACCATTCAATTATTTGAAAGAAGTTGTTTCCGTTTCTATAATAATTATATTATAATTATTAATTATTGTCTATAATAATTAATAATTATATTATAATTATTAATTATTATCTATAATTATTATATAATAATTATATTATAGGAACTATGTATTACATATACAATTATTTTTCTATAATAATTATAGAAACGGAATCAAATTAACGAATTATTTCGATAACTAGGAACTAGCAGGACGTATGTTTAAAATGAGATCAACAAAAATTAAAAATATCCAGGAAATACTAGCTGAATTCTACAGACTATCACTGTCTTACCACAAAAAACTGTAGACAGCGTTTAACTTTGGGCGCGGGTTTTCTTTAATCTGGTTAAATTGTTTTGTGGTTAAACCATTATTGTAGTCAATTTTCGTACCAATAAGTATCCGATTCGTTACACAGAGGTGAAAAACCAAATGCCTGCTGCCGGGATTTAATAGGTTTTTACAATTACATATATCTACTTATTTCTGATTATATTAATTCATTGTTTATGCAATTACTTACATAATATAAAAGTACGGAATGTCGATTTTGCAAGGGCAACATGTAGGTATTTGTGATTCATAATATTATATACTTAGGTAGGTAAAACCCACATCAGGGTTCCATTTCATACCTTTTTAGGAAGGAAAGCAATTTTTAAGTTACTTTTTCACTTATAGAAAAATAATATTTCTATTATCGACTCCTTTATAACTAGGTACCTACTTTGATTTTTACTTACGTTCTATCTTGAGTACATAGGTACCAAGTCAATTTTTTTATTGGTGGACACGTGCGATGAAGCAAAATTCTTTCGATAATTCATATCTAATCAAATAAATATTTATCTTAATCGATGCATCAAACCATACCTACTCAATGTCACTAAACATCATGATAATATATATGTACGAATAAATGAAAGTAATAAATGAGTAGATACATATACATATATGTAGTACCTACCTAAACACCAGTTTCTAAAGACTGTTCCAAATTAATTTATTATAGTTACAAAAAAATAGGCTTTTATACAGAACCCTCTGTTTTTAATGAGTTCAAACTTGATATACCAACATTTTTTGAGTGAACGGCAAAAGACAGAAGGCGAACCGTTTTCCGCTTTCGTTATTTACATGCAATTTTGACGTTTTCTTTTGATAAGTAAGTAAGTGTTGATAAACAATATAAATTTATTAGTTAGTAAAATGATTACCTAAAGATTGTTGTGTTGTGGTAAGTTTTCATATAGCCTACCTATCTTTAGATCCGTATGGCATGGCAATAATGTTAAAATTGAAAATGTAATTTCCTTAGGTAATTTTCACACTTGATTAAAATATAACATAATAATATATTTCATTTATTTATTACCTACCTGTTAGCAGTTAGACGATTTGAAAAACATTATTTAACTCACTATATTTAGTCAATAATATAGATTTTTTTAGTCTTGACAATGTAGACTATACCTACATAAAATTTTCATGCTTACTTATCGTAGAAGTACGTAGGTACTTATATACTTTTAACATAATATAACTTTCATTAGTTTCACCTGTATGTTTGTATGTAAGCGACTTCTTTAGACTCGATTTTAACCAACTTCAACCAATTAATATCATTGACTTCAACGGACAGATTTAATTCAAACTTTGTGCACTTATCAAGGATCCGTGGACCGTGACAATACAATAATTTAATTAAATAAGATTCAGCATTTTTTTGACTAGGTATAGGTACTTATATGAAACCTACCTACTTATTAAACAAACTTAAAAATATCACATAACCAACTATTCATTTCGATGGACAAATCCTGAACATTCACATCTTTGAACGAATATTTTTAAAAGTATTTTTATAAATTACGTATGTAACTAAACCAGTAGTACCTTTCTCCAATATTTTAATTATGTGGTCATGTTCAAGGTTCCGGTTGTTATGGCAATCTGGTGCATTGCCCTTATTAAGCTTTCGTATGATTAAGATATTATTATTGTTATTAAATTAAATTATAAAGCATTCAGTATACCTAATTGTTACGAGGTCTAAACTAATAGGTACTTATAACATATCTAATATAATTAATTCATTATTGAATTATAATACTTATGCCACAGTATTACCATTATTACCATTATTTCCTAGGAAATAATGGTAATACTGTGCTTATGCTATGAATTTTAAGCGCTGTTTGCTATCAAAATATTATGATTATTCGCAACTCATTCATGTCATAAAATTAATGATAATATTTCAACTGCTATTCTTATATTTTATTCACATTTCACATGCGTTGAATCCGAAAAAAAAGACAAAAGCGAGTTGCGTACTTAACTACTTTTATTTTAGTTTATAGCAAAATTGGTGAAATAAAATGGATGTATGTTTTCAGAGCACAGTGTAGCTCACATAGTGTTGCGTTCCTATGTCATAAATTGGCCACAAATTTTTCAGGGATAAAATAAAAGGTCGAGAACAAAATTCTCCAAAATGCTGAAATCCTAATATGTAAAAATCTAGTTATCATTTTGCAAACATTTTCAAAGACATACCTACCTACAAGGTATAAAAGATCGAAATTAGCCTTTGGTATATCGCCTAGATATACCTAAACATCTATTCGGAGCAGATGCATCATGATGTTTTTGGTACTGCACCGAAAATTAATGTGCATCGACCTTGATCCTTTACAATTACAAGGCGAATAGTGTGTATAAGTATTATTTATTAACTATCGATCTCGTCGCAAAGGGAGTTATTTTCGTAATAAATAATCTATCGAGAATTGATAACACAACTATTCGTCTTGGCATTAAATATCGCGTTTGAATAACTGTATTATAATTTACATTGTTAATTAAATGAAAATATGATAATAAAATTTAATTATAAATTGTGACAACTATCGAGCATACCTAACTATTGGATTTTGGACCATATGATATCTATAACAAGCTTTCTGCTCAGCTTCACTCGCGTGGGCGTGGCGTGGTATGCGTCATTTGATTATTAATTTCCAATAGTTAACGTGTGTTTGATTTTTCTAACACTTCATAGATGGCGCTGTTTCAAATTTGTCTTTATACTGCTAAAATTAATTTAACTGTTTCTCTGCCCAAATTACGTAAATGACATAGTTTTTATTTTGTAAAGCTAGATAATAGCATGGCTTACTCGAAACCAACATTTAAACACGAGTCTTTAGATTGTATGCTGTCGTAGTACACGGAATATGTAAGAAAAATAAAGGCTCACAGCTCCTCCCCCGAAGGTGATATCATGATAATATGTTTAAACTATCCTCACCCGACCTCTTAGGAATATTCATGCAAAATTTGAAGTAAATCTATGCAGTACTTTTCGAGATTAGCTCGGTCAAACATACAGACAAACAGACAAACAGACAAAAATTCTAAAAACTATATTTTTGGCTTCTATATCGATTATAGATCATGGATTATGTATTCATTTAAAAAAATATTCAATGTACAGTTTTGACTTTCCTACGATTTTATTATATGTATAGATGTAGTTAGAATAAATAAAACAATATTATCATCATAAATAATTCAGAAATATGTATAAATATAATAATGAATAAGTAAGTTTTTAGATTATAAAATTAATAAATTCGACAAATAAACAAAAATGTACCCTATTTGGGTGGAATAAGGTACAAATTGTTGTAACAGAATTAAAAAAAAATTGCAAATAAAGTGTTTTGTACTTGAATTGAGTAAAATATTAAAATTCAATTAGTTTGGATAATAGGATTAGTATTAGTGACTATTTCTAGTGAACTAAAATAGATAAACTTTGGTCATGCTAAATGCAATTAGGTACATAATTTCATATACTAGCCGTTCGCCCGCGTTCTGTCTGGGTAGATATAGGAGAAAAAAGATGCTACCGGAATATTTTTATGCAATCTGCGTATGAAAAACTATACGTTCCTTTAATTTTAGCATACATACTAATCTGTTACACCCTTTTTATTAAATAACAGATATAACTATGTAATTTTACCATCCAAGTAAAGCCGGGGCGGATCGCTATTTTATTAAAAGTATATATTTTAATAGTTAATTTTAACGTGACCAATTAAATTACGCAAAATCAAAAGCTTATGAAAAGCAATGCTCCAAAACCTAGTTAACAATAAATAAGTATTTTAAGTAAATCTAAAGATGCAATGTTTCCTATGAATAAATAACTTTTTAATTTTATGGAACGAATGAAGTTTACAGTTATGAGTGTATTTGTTAAATGTTCATTATAATGCATTGAGATACTATTACTACGTATGGAGAAGACACCGCCTACATCACTTATGTTCCGCTCAACAGAGGTCAACCGGCCACACTGCACTCAGTCTTGTTTGTTTTAAAGCAAAAAAACCATGAAACTTATCAAATATGCCATCGAGTGTGTTACGATATTACTAATAATTCAAGTAATGCGGCAAAGTGCAAAGAAATAACTTTTCATCGGTAATTAACTAGATAATCATTAATAAAACTTGGTTCGAGGAAAATTTTTGGCGGGCGCCATTTTGCGTCATTTGTCATTAATTTGCAAAAATATGAATTTTTTTAAACAAATTGGTTTTTAGAAAGTTTCTCACAAAACTCATTTAAATGTCCACTTCATTGGTATATAAAATAAAACTGTATTATACAATATTTTTTAGACTAATTTGATAAGAGTTTTAATAACAACGATACACGTTTTAAATATTGTTTTCCATGAGCTAGTGTTAGATTTTACATATTATAAAATGCACTTTTTATTTTAAGGGCAGATTTTTCAATGGAAATAGAATTAGAAAGAAAATAAAGACAGAATATTTATTACATATTATAATTCTTTGATGACATTGAAAAATCTCTTCTAGAAAAGATACATACAATAATAATTATTGTAGTATATTATGTAAGATTTACTAGACGTTATAAGCGCTGTGAATACATTTGTATAATAAATATTTAATAAAATTGTTGTTTTTTTTTATTTAATCAACAGCAATCGTATACGATCTGTCGTGTCGTCCGGTGACCGGTCGTTACAGTATATAAGAACATAGGGCGTATTCAGAAAGAAAGCTTGAAACTTATAAGCGCTTATCGGCGCTTGTCATGTTCATATATTTTCCTGCGCGGGTTACCAGCACTGACAGGAAAATATATGAACATGACAAGCGCCGATAAGCGCTTATAAGTTTCAAGCTTTCTTTCTGAATACGCCCATAGGTACTATTTTTTGTTTTAAAAGTACCTAATGATATTATTTTAACTAGCTGACTTGGCAAATTTTGTTCTATGGACATTCACTATCACCACAGATAACTAATAAGTAGTTATCTATACATCGTTATAGGTAGGTACGTCGAGTGGTAGTAGTTAGGTATATATTCTATGTTTATACTATCACAAAATTGTTTACGCCCTATACGACTCCCGTATGTATATTTTCTATTTCACTAGCAGATTTTAAATGTTATATAATAATTATACTTGATATTTGTTTAGTGGTACGGTTAACAAAGAGAAGAAAACGAAACATGGAGAACTAACCATATTCCTTATGTAGGTACCTATTTAGTTAAAGATGGATCATTTTATGTTAAATCATCTCGATATCAACTACGAATTAAAATTGAGCTCTTTATCATACACGATTACTGATAATGTTTAGCTGAAATGAGAAAAAATGCACCCTGTGGAAGTGCTTGCGATTAGATTCCTGGTTTTATTCAGATAAAAAGTTGTCAGTGTATTTTGACGTAATGAGTAGGTACTTAATGACAAAATTCCTCAAAATTCTCAGATTATTTATCGATAGCGGACGGAGTACCTTGGAGCACTCATGCAGAGAGTTTATTAGATTTACCTGTATGTTTGTATGTGACCGACTCACTCAATTTTAACCCACTATACGAGCAGATTTAGACCGCCTCGCCTCCTTGGTACAGTGGTTGACGCGTGAGCGTAGCACCGAGGGGTCCTGGGTTTGATTCCCGATGGAAACAAAGAAAAAAAAATGTCTTGATCTGGTAGGACACAGAAGGCTGATCACCTACTTGTCCCTAAAGAAAATCGATCAGTGAAACAGATGTATAATGCATCTGCCCCTTACCCCACTAGGGGACATGGGACTTCACTATACGAGCAGATTTAATTCAAACTTAATATATCTACCTACTTATAAAGAACCGGAAACAATACAAAATTTTCACGAGTATAAGCGTGTTTTTTAGTTTTATTACGATTACTAGCGGTCCGCCCCGGCTTCGCCCGTGGTACATATTTACGTTTTCTCTACATAAGAACCATCCTCGTACTTCAAGGAATATAATAAAAAAAGAATTATCGAAATCGGTTCAGCCGTTCTTGAGTTATGCGCTTACCAACACATTTTGCGATTGAAACACATGATCGTTTTTTTTTCTTAAATAGATTTTTCATTATAGGTAATTAAATGCATTCGAAATTCGAATGCTATAATACAATCTGTAGGAATTTTATCAAATATTTACGAAGGAATGTTTTAAAATATTGTCCAGGCGTATTTAATGCAAAGTAGTTAACTAGGTAAATATATTTTTATTACGGAAGCCGAATAATTTTTGCATTCCACAAAGTAAACAATTTTTTTAATTTGGAAAAACCATTTAATGAACCACAGACTACAAAATATAATATAGCACAGATTACGATTAAACATTACTTACGCTGACAATCAGTTTTCCCGCCAACTCGTTTGCATGAAGTTGTGGCGCGTGATAATTAATTTAATTTAATTTAATAAATTATGATTACAAAGTTCATATTATCATAATGATAAAATATATAGGATTTGTTTGGTGAGTGTTTTTGGAATATATAAATTAGGATTTTAAAAAATAAGGATAGGTATGTTATTTGGAAGTATTAAATAAAAATTGCAGGTAGAATTTTTATAAATTGACCTAACTACTAACTTTTATCACAATAATAGATAAGGTTAATTTAATAAGAATTTTGAAAATAGTTTTTCTTTATTCTTGTTATTTTAAGTTGTTATTTGCTTTAATTAAAAATTATGTTTACAAAGCTGTGCGAAAATTAAATACCTACTTACAGCGACAATAAAATTAATAATCATTATATAATATATTATTGTATTTTAGTCTAGAAGGCTAGGAAGTCTTAATCTTTTACAATTTACACAGTTTAATGATGTTAAAAATAACAATATCTAAGTATAAATTTTATTTACATATTAGTAGTTACCTATTTATTAGTTAGGTACCTACTTATGATAATTACTGAAAGAATTGCGTTTACCTAGTTACATCATAATAATAAATCATCAAAATAGTTTACATAATAATATTTAAAGTATCACGGAATAGATAAAAATTGTAAGTACGATAGTCGATAGATAACATTTAAAACCAGTTTGTTAATTATTATAATCATAATTTGATAGTGGATTTGTATACTTATCTAATGGTAAATTAAAGAAAATTCATAAACACGTTTAGTTACGAATTTTATTTTCAGATAAGTTTAACTCGTGAGTCGCGAGATTGCAGTGTTTAGATTTTTACTAAAAGCTGACAAAATAATACTCTATATTTTAATATAAATTTATAATAAATTTCTAATAACCATGCAATTATTTTAAAGAAGTTGTTTCCGTTTCTATAATAATTATATTATAATTATTAATTATAATCTATAATGATTATTTAATAATTATATTATAGAAACGGAATCAAATAAACAAATTATTTCGATATCTAGCAGGACGTAGGTTTAAAATGAGATCAATAAAAATTAAAAATATGGAAATACTAGCTGAATTATACAGACTATCACTGTCTTACCACAATAAACTTTAGACAGGGTAGGTATATCTAACTTTAAGCGCGGGTTCTCTTTAATCTGGTTTTGACGTATTTCACATAGATAATAAAGTGACAGATCTCTGTATTAAAGTTAGACTGTGTTCAAATTGTTTTGTGGTTATACCATTAAGCATAGCATTAAGTCTATCTTCGATATACGATATACTTCGTTATACCAATAAGTATCCGATTCGTTACACAGAGGTAAAAAACCAAATAGGTAACCTGCGGCAGGTTTTTACAATTACATATTTCTGATTATATTATTAATTCATTGTTAATGCAATTACTTACATAATATAAAAGTACGGAATGTCGATTTTGCAAGGGCAACATGTAGGTATTTGTGATTCATAATATTATATACTTAGGTAAAACCCACATTAGGGTTCCATTTCATACCTTTTTAGGAAGGAAAGCAATTTTTAAGTTACTTTTTCACTTAAGTATAGAAAAGTAATATTTCTATTATCGACTCCTTAGAAACTACTAACCTAACTAGGTACTTTGATTTTTACTTATGTTCTATCTTGAGTACATAGGTACCAAGTCAAATTTTTTATTGGTGGACACGTGCGATGAAGCAAAATTCTTTCGATAATTCATATCTAATCAAATAAATATTTATCTTAATCGATGCATCAAACCATACTCAATGTCACTAAACATCATGATAATATATATGTACGAATAAATGAAAGTAATAAATGAGTACATATACATATATGTAGTACCTACCTAAACACCAGTTTCTAAAGACTGTTCCAAATTAATTTATTACAGTTACAAAAAAATAGGCTTTTATACAGAACCCTCTGTTTTTAATGAGTTCAAACTTGATATACCAACATTTTTTGAGAGAATGGCAAAAGACAGAAGGCGAACCGTTTTCCGCTTTCGTTATTTACATGCAATTTTGACGTTTTCTTTTGATAATTGGTAAGTGTTGATAAACAATATAAACTTATTAGTTAGTAAAATGATTACCTAAAGATTGTTGTGTTGTGGTAAGTTTTCATATAGGTAGGTACCTATCTTTAGATCCGTATGGCATGGCAATAATGTTAAAATTGAAAATGTAATTTCCTTAGGTAATTTTCACACTTGATTAAAATATTACATAATACATATTATATTTTATTCATTTATTACCTACCTGTTAGCAGTTAGACGATTTGTAAAACATTATTTAACTCACTATTTAGTCAATAATACATATATAATTATATAATATGTGAGAGAATCATAACAGAGTAGTTGTTATGTGGCTATACCTTCCTATTATAATGTACTCTATTGTGTACAACATAATGTCGATATTGAATTGATATGAAATGCATGGGCTTACGGGCCATGCTATGGTTTATATTCCTTGAGTCAGTAGCTCGATGATATAGTCTCGGTACTACCATCGACCGCGCAAGGTGTGCGCACTGAGTCATTATTTAATATTATTTCACATATCTACCTAATTATAATTAATTATGGAGAGTTATTTAAATTCTCCGACAGCAGCGGTGGGATCGGCACTTATTACCCCCGATTCCAATACGAATAAGACTTTGTTAAACGGTGCAAATCTGCAAGTGAGTGAAACGAGTGATAGTGTTAGTGAGATTCAAGAAGATATAGCTAGTGTTAATGAGGTTCGAGAAGAACCACAGTTTTCACCAATAAATCATGAGAATGTTAGCACAACAACGACAATGTTGTGTGTGGTTTTCGCAATCATCATGTCGTGCGCATCCCTGTTAAAAGAAATGGCAGTTACACTTTCCCGAAACGAAACATTTTGTTTCCGGGTCTAACGCATAATTAAGGAAGGTAAACTATAATGATGTTTACAAACCGATGTACGACCCGAATGATAGCGAGTTTACGGCAGCATAATGGTGTAACGAAAATACCTTTTTCGAGATATGGTATGGTAAAAAAGTGATCAAGTTTCAACATACATCGAGTAGTCCACTACAAAGTTGGCGCTAATTGACCGGCTGCGAACGGGCTGGAACTACGCGAATATAGTAAATTCGTGGTAGAAGGTATTGCAGATGACAAGGTATGATCTGATTTATTATGATACACGCCGATTGATTTTGTGGGTCTTGATAGACATTTTGGCACAAATCAATTAAAGCGTCGCATGTTGCAAATTGTTTGCTATAACTGTGTGTTTACATGTCATTACAAACGTGACGGTAAATCTCGCCTATGAAACAAAATCAGTTAGTTTAATCATTAAGAATAACAAAGGTCCGTTGAATATTTAAGAAATAGTACAACAACGCACTTATAGTCATAAATTTGGTCACATAGAAGAGGTTTGTTTTTCTAAGCTACGGGCGGCACGCTCTTTAAGAAACAATACCCTGTTAATGTGTGTTTACAGCACGATACTCTGCTTACAGTCACAGATGTTGCCGGCGTTAAGTTCAAGTGCCTTATTGACAGCGGTCCGATTGTTTTTTTTTTCCTTTGTAAAAGGATAGCCGCGGATAACATGACCAGGCCTCTAGAGTTTGTATACACTCGCGTAACAAGAATTGACACTGTATCAACCTATTCATTCGCCCGTACAACATTATACCTATAACTGTTAATGATGTAAATATTATGAGCTTTGGTTGTTGTAGACTTTCGAGTACTTTCGGGGATGAAGTAACAGGTTGAGATGTTTTTACTAGAGCCGGACGTAGTTTGATTATGAATAACAATGGGAGTCAAATTATTCGTGAATTTAAAATAAAAAATATTTGTTTTTGCGGACAATAATATTGAATTTATAGACGCGGATTCCAATGATTTTAATTATGTTCATCCTGTGTGACCCATCATTGAAAGTAAAGCACGAACATTGTGAAATGGAAATAAGACTTGTGAATACAACACTAGCACAATCTATAGTTCTTTCAACGTTTATAAGGCTTTGTAATGCCCTTGTTGTTAACCAAGGACTAGATAAATTATGTGACTTTATAGCTACTTTTTATATTCGACGATGTTCTCGAGTTTTCAAAATTATAAGAGGTTACATTCTTTTGTTTAAGAAGAGTATTGAGAGTCTCACTTGATCAGAATTTTCATTTAATTGGAATAAATGCAAGTTGCTGTTGCAACATTGAATAGGTATCAACATTGAATAGGTAACATCGAACGGTAGCTTCATCAGATAAATAAGAGATATTTATTCGTGAGGTATTGTAGGGTGATTACTCCTAGCTTTTCTTAAGTCTTAGCCCCTATTGTATGAAATAAATAAAAAAGACGTAAAAGTAGGATTGGTGCACTTCGCATACGGACACCCACCCTCCACCCACCACCCACAGAAATTAACAAAACAAAAAATAATGACGTCTGCTTCTTTATTAACGATTTTTGGACAAATCTCGTTGTTGAAGTACACACAGATTCCTGTTCAATAAATTATTATGGTTCAATTTTCCTACAAGAAAGTAATGATCAACTTAAAAATCGAATATTAAAATCAAAGAATCACTGACACAGAAAGTTGTTATCATAGTTATTGAATAGAGTTAAAAGGTTTAAGAAGACCTCAAGCATAATCAATTAAGCGTTAACATTTTAAAATATTAACAGATTAAAATAGTCTCAAAGCATTATGTCATAAGAAAAAGATTTTCTCCTCGTGTTCATAGATAATGGGCTTACATACAAGCTTTTGATTTCGATGTCGGTACCTACGCAAGGGTGCAAGAATACCGCATGTAGATTTGATTAGTAGAAACTAATTGTCTCCACATAATGTGCAATTTGGGCAAAAATAGTAAAGATTCGCGACATGTGCGATGAAATGACATTATTGATTTAAGTTTAAGGTTGTCACATACGATAAAAAAAAATGCCTGCTATATAAACTTCTTGTTTTGTTAGGTGCAAATGAAGTGTTATCATTCGTTTATTGATACAATCATTTCATGATTATTTGAAACATTTAAATTTGGAAATCCTGCAAAAATTTAGTGTAATTTCGTTAGAACGTACATTGATCGTTTTAACATCGCAAAGTTAATAAAAGGCCCTCTAGAGCTGGACAGTCGACTGAACATCCGATAGAAAATGTGTCAGAGCCACTTCATACATTACAATCGATACAAATGGCATTTACGAGTTTAAGAAATGCGCATTGGTAATTGTTGACGCATTTACTGGTAAATATTGTCACCTAGCTCCTGTTAAAAATGTGTCTTCACAAAAAAAAGAGCATGTTTAGCGCTGTGTTTTTGTTGTCTTATTTAAGGCGCTGAAAGGAATAGTAGCCGATGAAGCTACGTCATTTGCAGGTAGAGAACTCATAGACTTGTGTTGACAGTGTTCTTTTGAATTTTACAAAATTACAAGCGGGATGAGTCGCGCTAACGGGTTTTTTTTAAAGGTTTATGTCTGTTCTTAAGTTCATTGTTTCATTATCGCTGAAAATCATGAACGTAGATATTGGCATTCTACAATTATTGGCAAAATTCAACTTACTTTGAATTGTATTGTATGAAAGAAACGCACAGCACAGGCGACAGCCCATTGCAATTGTCTATAGGCAGCAAGTCCACCGTGTAATAATGTTTTAGTACGAGTGTCAACACTTTAGTAGTTGACCTATTTGAAATAATTAGAAATAACACAAAAGTCAGGATGGACGAGCAATTGCACGTCTATAAGGCTCGTATCGGTAACGCATTCTATTTAATGTTGATGATTTTGTGTTAGTAAGAAAGAAAAGCCGATTGTAACATCAATGTTATTTTACTTGTTTTGATAGTCATTTATGATTATTGAATCGTCTGAAGGTAGACTGTGACAATGTGATATCGTCGGCAGTGGCAAATGATATGGAAGTCAGTGCGACTTTAGAACCGGGTTCAGTCTTCGTAAATTAATTACCTATTAGTTGTTACTCTGCCCCAATTGTGAAGTGTTGTTATTATACCTAGTATACATCAAGTTATAGGTGCAAGGTGGTTTTGTGTATTCCTGTAAATAGTGTCACTGGATGACGAATTGATGGCGTGTTCTACGATGTTTATTACTGACTTAGGAGAGAAGTTCTCCAGTCCATGCAAAATAATCTAAAATTTGCGATAACGAGAGGTATCGAATCGAGTCTCAAACTGGAGGCCGCAGTTGGAAAGTGAGTCAATGAATGAAAAAAAAATGTAGTCCACAAGTTACTCCTTACTTCCAGTAACTTCCAGCCTGGCAGAGATTGCTGTGTGTGAGCAATAAGGCCGCATATTGTGTAAAATATTTTTACCTTATAAGTCTGTACTAGATTTCCTTACATTGTTTTGTACAATAAAGTATTATTAATAAATAAATACATACTCCGTATAATTTTATTTTTGTTTTATTTTATTATTTTTACCTATTTATTCCTTTGGTTGTTACATAGTTCCGTATAGTTGTAAGTATTACACAAAAGTTTCATAACACACATGCACACCACAATTTAATAGCTCAATAATAGCTCTGTGTTTGACATAGCAAGGCGTGTATGTCATATTGTACATTGGAAGCTCCGCGCTTCGTGTAGTTGTGGGTAGCGCTTGCGCTCCTTGTGATCACAGTACATGGCAGGCTCCGCGCTGCATGTAGTTCCAGATGTTATGGGTAGCATTGCGCTCCTTGTGATCACAGTACATGGCAGGCTCCGCGCTGCATGTAGTTCCAGTTGTTGTGGGTAGCTTTAAGCTCCTTGTAGTCACAGTACATACGAGGCTCCGCGCTGTATGTAGTTCCAGATTTTGTGCGAAGCATTGCGCTTCATGTGACTACAGTACATGTCAGGCTCCGCGCTGCATGTAGTTCCAGTATTTGTTCAGAGCTCTACACTTACAATATAATACACACACACACACACCAATACATGGCAAGCTCCGCGCTGCATGTAGTTCCAAATGTTATGGGAAGCATTGCGCTCCTTGTGATCACAGTACATGGCAGGCTCCGCGCTGCATGTAGTTCCAGATGTTATGGGTAGCATTGCGCTCCTTGTGATCACAGTACATGGCAGGCTCCGCGCTGCATGTAGTTCCAGTTGTTGTGGGTAGCTTTAAGCTCCTTGTAGTCACAGTACATATGAGGCTCCGCGCTGTATGTAGTTCCAGATTTTGTGCGAAGCATTGCGCTTCATGTGACTACAGTACATGTCAGGCTCCGCGCTGCATGTAGTTCCAGTATTTGTTCAGAGCTCTACACTTACAATATAATAAACACACACAATACATTCAAAGCTTCGCCTTTAGGCGACAGTAGCAGTTGTTGATATCGCCGATGATGACGTCGATGATGAGTAATAATTTGTGAGTCGGTGTGAAAAGTTACAAACCGTGAAGGGAAAAGAGTTTGAATACAACAAATGAAATAACAACGCAGTAAGTAATTTGCAAAATTACTTGTCGAATTGTTCGCGCGAGAACGCGCTCGTTGTCAGAATGGCCGTGTGAGAGAATCATAACAGAGTAGTTGTTATGTGGCTATACCTTCCTATTATAATGTACTCTATTGTGTACAACATAATGTCGATATTGAATTGATATGAAATGCATGGGCTTATATTCCTTGAGTCAGTAGCTCGATGATATAGTCTCGGTACTACCATCGACCGCGCAAGGTGTGCGCACTGAGTCATTATTTAATATTATTTCACATATCTACCTAATTATAATTAATTATGGAGAGTTATTTAAATTCTCCGACAAATATACAGTAGCACCTCGTTAAGTCGAACCTCGATAAGTCAAAAACCTCCAAATCTCGAAAAAATGTCTTGTTCCCTTCCCTTCAAACCCGAAAACCTCTATTACTTGAAATTTTGTCCCTCTGTTAGTCGAAATAATCACCGAGTCCCTCCAAGCCATTTTGGTACATATTTTCACTCTATAACTCGAAAAATCAAATTTGACCTCTGTATCTCGAACATAGCAACGTTTTATTTTACAACCAGTACACTATTGTTTCTTAGAAAACATTTTAGGAGTATACGATAATTAATTTATGCCTCACGAAACACGTGTTTGCGTTAAGTATCTGATGACGAAATTATCGATTCAGTAGCTCAGAAAACCGATACTAATGATTAAGATGACATAGAAGACGTGAATAGTACATGCGCTCCATGGGTTTCCATCAAAGAGGCAAGAACCGTATTGAATACCTTACGAAATTTTATAAAGCAAACCAGTATCTTTGAAAAAGAAGAATTTTCTGCTCTTTATAGATTATAAAATGCTAGAGAACAACCAAATTATCTAAAGCAAAAAAAATACTGACTTTTTTAATGCCATATTTTTCTATTTTAAAATGATTTGAAATAATGTTGATTTATAATAAATAAAAACATGTTTGTGACCTCTGCAAGTTGAATTTTAATTTATTTTACCTCTGTAACTCAAAATTGATAAGAATAAACCTCAAACTCTTTATGTCGAATCAAAATCCGCCTAAGTCGAATTCCTCCATAAGTTGAAAACTCTATAACTCGAATTTTTTGGCGTCTCCCTTGATATTCGACTTATAGAGGTGCTACTGTATATAGATTTTTTCAGTCTTGACAATGTGACTATAACTACCTACATAAAATTTTCATGCTTACTTATCGTAGGTACTTATATACTTTTAACTTATAGCTATAGCTTTCATTAGTTTCACCTGTATGTTTGTATGTAAGCGACTCCTTTAGACTCGATTTTAGATAATATCATAGACTTCAACGGACAGATTTAATTCAAACTTTGTGCACATATCAATGATCCGTGACAGTACAATAATTTAATGAGATTCAGCATTTTTTTGACTATAGGTACTTATATGAAACCTACCTACTTATTAAACACACTTAAAATATCACATAACCAACCATTCATTTCGATGGACAAATCCTGAACATTCACATCTTTGAACAAATATTTTTAAAAGTATTTTTATAAATATCGTATGTAGTACAGTTTACTTTCTCCAATATTTTAATTATGTGGTCATGTTCAAGGTTCCGGTTGTTATGGCAATCTTGTGCATTGACCTTATTAAGCTTTCGTATGATTAATTATAAAATTAAAAATTAAATTATAAAGCATTCAGTATACCTAATTGTTACGAGGTCTAAACTAATAGGTACTTATAACATATCTAATGTAATTAATTCATTATTGAATTATAATACTTATGCTATGAATTTTAAGCGCTGTTTGCTATCAAAATATTATGATTATTCGCAACTCATTCTTGTCATAAAATTAATGATAATATTTCAACTGCTATTCTTATATTTTATTCACATGCGTTGAATCCGAAAAAAAAGACAAAAGCGAGTTGCGTAGGTACTTAACTACTTTTATTTTAGTTTATATAGCAAAATTGGTGAAATAAAATAGATGTATGTTTTCAGAGCACAGTGTAGCTCACATAGTGTTGCATTCCTATGTCATAAATTGGCCACAAAATTTTCAGGGATAAAATAAAAGGTCGAGAACAAAATTCTCCAAAATGCTGAAATCCTAATATGTAAAAATCTAGTTATCATTTTGCAAACATTTTCAAAGACATACCTACAAGGTATAAAAGATCGAAATTAGCCTTTGGTATATCGCCTAGATATACCTAAACATCTATTCGGAGCAGATAATCATGATGTTTTTGGTACTGCACCGAAAATTAATGTGAATCGACCTTGATCCTTTACAATTACAAGGCGAATAGTGTGTATAAGTATTATTTATTAACTATCGATCTCGTCGCAAAGGGAGTTATTTTCGTAATAAATAATCTATCGAGAATTGATAACACAACTATTCGTCTTGGCATTAAATATCGCGTTTAAATAACTGTATTATAATTTACATTGTTAATTAAATGAAAATATGATAATAAAATTTAATTATAAATTGTGACAACTATCGAGCATACCTAACTATTGGATTTTGGACCATATGATATCTATAACAAGCTTTCTTCCCGCAGCTTCACTCGCGTGGGCGCGGGCGTGGTAAAGTAAAATTCCTAGAGGAATTAAATGTTTTACCGAGATAAATTAATGTAGCCTATATGTTATTGTCTAGCATTCTATCTTCATACACAAAAAAAAATTCTCTTATTGTGATTTGAATTGAGAAGACATGATTAGAATTTATAATCTATACCTATACTAACATTATTTAAAAGCTGAAGAGTTTGTTTGCTTGCTTGCTTGTAGGCGCTAATCTCAGGTACGGATTTGATTTGAAAACTATTTCACTGTTAGATAACGAGGAACGAGTCTGTCCATGTAACGAGGAAGACTATAGCTATATATCAATAGGAGCGGAGCAATGCGGGTAGAACCGCGGGGCTAAAATAATGCATTCGTTAATTACCCACTATAAATAGGATTTCACGGTATCTTTATATTCATTGTTCTCAAATTATTTACGAGTAACAAAACTCTTATCCCATAATATGATGCTTTATTATGCAGTAGATTTGTCTTATTGTTTTTATTTTTCTTGTGTGCGAAATCTCAAAGTAAAGCTTATTCAATGTTTATATATGTATTTGGGGAGATCTATTTATAATCATAACTACATATTTAGGTATTATTGAGTAATCTGTGGTATACTTAAATGTTGTATTTTCTTAAAAGACGCTGAATAATAAAGATATTATATTTATTTAATTCAAGTAATCTTTATAGTGGAGGATTGTAAGGTGTTGTCATCTGCTAAATGGAAGATACTTTTAATTAATTATACGTATCTATTATTGACTAGCTGCGCTTCGCGGTTTCACCCGCGTGGCTCTGTTCCTGTTGGTCTTAGCGTAATGGTATACTTATAGCCTATAGCCTTCCTCGATAAATGGGCTATCTAACACCGAAAGAATTTTTCAAATCGGATCAGTAGTTCCTGAGATGATATGAGTATTTTTCGAATTTTAACAAAATAAAAAATAAATAAAATAAAATAAGAAGTTAAATTTCAATAATTTTAAATTAGCTACAAGTAAGGAATGCGTCATCAAAATCGTTTCATTTTTAAATTAAACGTTAATTATAGAAAATACCGGCATGTAGAATAACCAAATAATAAAACAATTACTTATAACGATAAAAAGAGTCCTTGATTATATTTCAATATACTTGAATAAGTTTAAGTTTAATAGTTTCAAGTATTTCCATGAATTCATGGAGTTAATCATGTTTCTATATTTCAGTGCGCTAGTCGTGTTGGCGGGAGCAGAGCGGCGATTTCCTGATGGTTTTAAATTCGGCGCGGCCACAGCGGCTTATCAAGTTGAAGGCGCTTGGAATGTTAGCGGTAAATACAGCAATAATAATAATAAAATTCTTTATTTTTGCCTTCATAAATCAGTCGCATTTTCGTTGTGAAGGACTAGGTAGTGTCTGAAATAGGTCGTATAAAATATATCTATCTATACTTATTACTTAATATTATAATAAAAGAATGATCATTTGTTCATTTAATTGATCATTTAATCCGAACAAATCGATCGATTTTAATTCCTATAGCCTATACTATAATATAGTTATTGTATCTTTACCAAGTACCTAATGAAGGCTATTTTATCCTGAATAAACTAGGGGAAGTTACAATACGTAACTGTTAGAGGTGTTGTTAACATTAATTCCTAATTAAGGCATAAATATAAATGTTTAAGTACCTTATTTACTTATTAAAACTATATATTGTATCTATTTTTAAATGTATGTGTCCATAATAAACGTATTTCTTTCTTTCATTAAGTTTTCAGGGAATGTAACGCAAATCCTGTAAAAACATGTTTCAGGATGAGTTGTAGATATTATTATTTGCATGTGTATATAGGTAGATAAGTTTGTAATATTAAGTATGGTCGTGATAATTTATTTATTTATCATCATTTATCTTCCTAACCGTTGAATAGATTTACATGATATAAGATATCGTTAGATTCGTCTTGATAACCGAAGTATTCTTATAAAAACAATGTGAGAAGATAAAAATGAGATAACAAAGCAAAAAAAAAAGACGGGTTGCACTCCGGGAGTGCCGGCAGAAGTGAAAACTTGATTATTAACGTTGAGCATGTTTGATATCCATCCGTCTTCGCTTTTTCGATCAGGTCACGTGTCCTGACGCGAGTTTAAGATTTTATACCCATTACAGAAAAAGTGCTCAACGCCGCTAAAGAAGTTTTCACTTCTTTAGCGGCGTGTGTCCCTTCAGACACATAAAACTGAAAGAATAGAATAAATTCGATCACTCGGGCGGGTCACGAGTGGCTGAGTTGGTGAGGCATCCGCCCCGGAATGGCGCGAAAGGATGCGGGTTCGAGTCCCGCCTCGTGATCGAATTTTTTCTATTCTTTATAAATTTATATTTATAAAGCATTTGAATGCCATAAAACCAAAAATATAAATTCAAGTTTTCACTTCAAAAATTCGCCCGTGGCTTCGACGCGTTGTCAAATGAAAACCTCCATAGTTCCGTTCCCGTGGGATTTACGGGATAAAACCTATTCTATGTCCTATCACAGATCTCTATACCAAATTCAAAGGCTTAGGCATGAAGAAGAGACGGACAGAGTTTCTGTCGCATAATAAATTATAATGTTAGTTAGGATTGAATCTGTAGACTGTTGGTAACGGTAATGTAACATAATAATTAATAATATGTCCTGAAAGTTCAAAATTGAAGTCTTTAAAAAGTCATCTGCAATAATAATTTATTCAGTTTAATTATATATCTATAGTTAAAATTCATGTTTGTTATTCATATTATAACTATATAAACTTCGTATGACATAAAATATATTCATTGCACCTAATTGTTTATTATTCTCCTTGTTATTCCGATGTTGGATAATAGATACCCATAATTAAATTAACTTTAAATATTGATATTATAAAGTAGTTTAGCTCGTACAAGTTATTAGATTTCGATTACATTAATTAGTAATTACAATAATTACTGTCAACGTTTGATAAGTTGTGTAAATAATGCTTAGAAATTAGAATAAATGAAAGTTTTATTTTCCTTTGAATAAATTAAAATTTTCCTTATTTTTGTTCATTTCTTTAATTTCCTTATTATGTTCAGTAAAAGGAAACGATCAATGTGGAGTATAAGTATTCTTTGTCATGAATGTGGTCTTTGATTTTTTTTTTGATAGAATAAATTTATGTCAAAATTAAAGAGCAGTCAGGATTATATAAAATACTAGTTTTGCCCTGCGGTTTTAACCACATTGCTTCGTTAAAATTGGTCTTAGGTATCTGGGTATGGGCTATCTAACACTGAAAGAATTTTTCAAACAAACAAACTCTTCAGCTTTATATTATTAGTATAGATGTAGAATGGAATAGGGTTTTCTCGGAATTGTTCATAGAGCTCCATTATATTGATGCTTTTACCTCAAAAATTCAAAACATAATCCTACTATCCTATTCTACTTTCTAGTATAAATTATTATAAATGCGAAAGTTTGTGAGGATGCAGGATGTGTGTGTGTTACTCTTTTCACGCAAATACTACTGAACCGATTACAATGAAATTTAGCACACATATAGAGGGTAACTTGGATTAACACATAGGATAGCTTTTATCCCGGAAATCCCACGGGATCGGGAACTACGCGGGTTTTTCTTAAAAAAGGCGGGCGAAGCCACGGTCGGAAATCTAGTAACTAATAATTCGGTCGGTTGTTGTTAACGCCATTGTTAACGCACGCATTCACGCGCATCGCTGCGTGGTGCGTCACAGTGTAATCGTTTACGTTGTCACTGGTTGTGTGGTAATTTGAGACATTGTTTATTGCTTATTAATTAGATGCAATGACTGATTGGTTGCAAATTACTGTTTAAAATATGATTAATAAAAAATATTAATCTAATTTCTTTGATATTGCACGTGAGGGTGCAATATCAAAGCAAGCAAGCAAAATTTATTAATGTTTATTGTTTTCTTATACTTTCATGTGTATTGTTTATTGCGTCAAGCTGTACCGCAAACTTCTATGTAGGTCTTCTTTCAGGCATCAGTTTCTGAACATTATTATCTACGTTTTTTAGTATTATAAAATTGGGTAACTACTAATGCTGTGAGGAAGAAGATGACTATTCCTATACCTATATGAATCAGTCAATCCTTAAATGAGTGTTATTTATGGATATTAAACACATCCATAAATAACACTCATTTAAGGATTCTCATTAATTTTTACTCATTAATTTTTTAAAGTGAAACTTTTATTACATCGTCTCAAAATGTTTGGTCTGTGTAGCGCATGTCGCGTGTATCGCGGCTGCTGAGTAGGTATACCTACTCGGCAGCCGACCGTCACGCGAAATGCGCTACACAAAGCAGTGTTCGGAACCGTTCGAACAGTTTCACTTTTACCGTGGTTTCATAAAACCATACAACATTTTTTCTCTTTTGAATTGAAAATGTTAATTGTCTTAAACATTTGCGAAATTGTAATAGTAATTATATAAATATTGTGTCTGAAATGAAGATCTATTTTTTATTGTTTACGTTTCAGATAAAACACCCAGCATATGGGATACATTCGCCCACAAACAACCACACGCGATAGCCGATGGTTCGAGTGGTGACGTTGCGTGCAATTCGTATAACATGTGGCGGGAGGATATAGAGCTGGCTGCCGAATTGGGATTGCATTTCTATCGGTACGATATTTTGTCGTGTTGTGTAGGGGGTATGAAATTAAGTATATTTGAGGCCCTATTGGCACGATATTTTATCGTAAGGTGAAAGTGGTCCTGATAGAAATGATGTGATAAGTCAATTTTGTTAGGTGCGAGATGATCAAATATTATTATAATCAAACATCATTCTACATCCTAATCAACAACTATAATTATGTATACGTATGAATCATTGAGCTAATTTTAACGTATTGATTATACGGCCACTTATTTGTACAGTACAAAGTAAATTGTTTTAGGTGTTCTAATGCAGTGAATATTTCTTAAAAGAACTTTCCTTTGTTTACTGAGGCAAATTTTACTTACTTTAATTACGTTACAATAATTGGAAAGAAGCTAGGCACGTAACTAGTTACTTATACGCTTTTCTAGTAATACGATTACTGAATTGGCTGAATGCATTATCGAAATAAAACTACAAATGTTCCTCAGTACAACTTTATTTATTGAAATTACCACTTCTACAAAACTACTCAATATCACCGGAAGACATCCCTGTCCATTGTCTTACAGTTTATTTTTTCCAGATTATCAATATCCTGGCCACGATTGCTGCCAAATGGTTTTACCAATATTATAAGTGAAGATGGCACGAGGTACTACAACGATCTCATTGATGGATTACTGGAGAAGGGAATCGAACCTGTCGTCACATTGTACCATTGGGATCTGCCACAGAACTTACAGGATTTAGGTATATGTCTGGAATTAATACGGTTGATAGATCTTTTAAAAGTCTTTAAAACGTCTCATCGATATTTTGTTTTGGAATAATTGTTTTGCTAATTAACGTAAAATCTTAAATTTAGTTAGAACAAAGAACGTAAAAGCGATAGATTAAATAAGACAAAATTTTTATTTTGACTCACTTTACAATTTCAATAATTTACGAAAATTCATTTTTATTAACGAAATACCTCGTAGTTCGGGGCCGTAATATCGTATCATAAATCTTGGATAGGTATAACGTTTTCTTATAATATTTTCAGTCATCAAATAATTATTTAACAATATAATCACAAAAAGAAAAGAAAATAAGCCTATATTCATATTAAAAACGTATTATTCCTGTATTCCAGGTGGCTGGACGAACCCCCTTATCGTAGGTTGGTTCAAAGACTACGCAAGAACTGTGTATACTCTCTTTGGAGATCGAGTCAAAACCTGGATAACAATCAACGAACCCATAGTTATATGTGAAGTGGGTTATACCATGGGTTCATTCGCCCCTGGTATATCTAGCCCTGGTATTGGCAGTTATTTGTGTGGAAAGAATATTTTAATGGCTCATGCTGCTGCGTGGAGAGTATATGATGAAGAGTTTAAGCCGAAATATCATGGTAAAGAAACTTTTTTTTATATTCGATGTTATAAATTGATTAGTATCAACCCGTATTGATACGCAAAGTGGAATATACCATAGGTATGTTTGCTCCAACAATACCTTTTTAATATTTAAAACAATGAGTAGACATTTTTAGACATTTTTCTAATATTTTGTAAAATATTTTCCCATAACAACGTAAAAAAAAAAATGGTTAAGTCTGTAAAGTCAGTTTACTGACGATAGTTGAACGTGACAACGTCCGATTGTGCTTCTTTGTCGCTCTTTCCGCGCTCTCGCTTGCACTTCAAGCCTTACATGGAACGCCTCAGAGCGAGGTAACGCCGCATGAGTCATGTTTTTTCGTGCGTGCAGCCGGCTCTATCGAATTATAAGACGTTGTCAACTTGTCACGTCAAAAAAAAACAATTACATCTTGGCATAAAATTTGATAATTGATATTCTTTTCAAGATGTTGCATATTTATAGATTTTATTATTTGTCATTTAAATCATAGCTTCAAATAATATAACACCAAAATAGTACAAATAATAAAAAGTAAAAGAACTAAAACCCAACTACGACAAAAAACGACGCTGAAAAAGTATAAAACAAGATTTTCAGAATTCCACTATGTAGAGATAAATTTTCATGTTTGGAAAGGCGTAGTCACACGTTGTCAAAGTGCTACGGTAGATATATGTAACGTGTGACTACGCCTTTCCAAACATGAAAATTTATCTCTACATAGTGGAATTCTGAAAATCTTGTTTTATACTTTTTCAGCGTCGTTTTTTGTCGTAGTTGGGTTTTAGTTCTTTTACTTTTTATTATATTATTTGTCATTTAAATCATAGCTTCAAATAATAAAAATGGTATTTAAATTTGTCCTTTAAGGTAAAGTATCCCTAACAAACCAAATATTTTGGATGGAGCCATATTCCGAGGAGTTTATAGAAGAAGCTGAATTCACAATGCAGTACGGAGTAAGTATTTTTATAACTATTTACATGACGAACGACTAACGCATATCAAGCGATAAACGCAACGTTGCCGCACCGTACGATGAACGCATGTTGAGCGATAGACGCAACGTTGCCGCACCGTAGACGCAGTTTTTGTGAATGCTTGCATCCTTCGTTTCTACGCATGCATTCGTATTATAATCTTCAACTGATGAAACGTGGGCATGACATTTGTATTCCATTATTTTTATATTATATTCTTTTTCTCGAGGATTTTTGTTATATAACATAACAGTAATATATGACAAAAAAACATGACGAGTATACAAATAGCGTTGATATTTTTAAAATAATCCTCAACACAGAGACAAGAATGTGGACGGTAAGTAAAACTTGATTTGTTTTATTATATTACAGGCAGGGATTTATTCTCACCCTATTTATACGAAGGAGGGAGGTTGGCCGCCAACTTTTGAGAAATATATCGCAGAAAAGAGCAAGAGAGAGGGATACCCTAGATCCAGGTTGCCTGCTTTTACGGAAGAAGAGAAAGAGTTTGTTAAAGGTAAGATATTACATTTCGTCAAATTTGTTTGAATATATTTAGTCAAGTTGTTTCAATCAATTGTTAAATAATAATATGTATTAACAATTGATGCAGTAAAAGTACAGGGTGTAATTTTAATAGATTTTAGTCGGTTCGATTCTCGAGTGTGTTATGCGAATGTTCTAAAATCATAGACTGCAGTTTTTTATCTTTTCAAAAGAGTAAAATTTTCTATCTACAATATGAAGGGTATTTACTTTCCCAGCACGTGGCATTACAAATTTCCAGCTTATGTAAAAAAAAATCAGGACAATTTTCACACACGGGACGATCTGATCCCATACTAAGCTTTCGCTTGGGTTAGACATACCTAATATATTATATTAATTAAATACTTCTATAGATAATTAACATCCAGACACAGAGCAAATATCTATGTTCATCACACAAATATTTGCCCTGGGTGGGAATCGAACCCACGATCTCTGGCTTGAAAGGCAGGGTCACTACCAACTAAGCCAACCGGTCAGTCAAAAGAGTAATACATATTTTCTATCTACAATATTAAGGGTATTTACTTTCCTCGCACGTGGAATTACAATATCTATCATGTATATAGTTTTAAAGTGAAACTTTTATTAAATCGTCTCAAACTATTTGGTCTGTGTAGCCCATGTCACGTGACGGTCGGCTGCCGAGTAGGTATAAAGCAGTGTCCGGAACCGTACGATAATTATCGTACAAATACGATAATTTTGTGCCTAAGTTTCACTTTTACCGTGGTTTCATAAAACCACACAACATTTTTTTGTTAAAAATAAACAATAACACGATCACACGCAGGCACATACGACTTCTACGCAGTGAACCACTACACGAGCCGGTTAGCTCGTTCTTTGCAGCCGGGCGAAACGGCTGGCTTGTGGCCGATGTTCGGTGCGGGGGAGATAGATGTATTTCTTGATGTTCATCCCGATTGGCCGCAAGCAGCTAACAGCTGGTTTTTCGTGAGTGAAAAAAAATAATAGTAAAAGTATTTTACACGGGTCAATTTTCTAGATAATTAATTTAGATGTCACTTTCTAGGTTAAGTTATGAATAAACAATTTCACGTGTGACCTTTGCAGCTTAAGATATATTTAAACAATTTGACGTCACTTTTACAGCTAAAGATATGTATAATTAAACATTATCTAATAAAATTATTTGTCGTATTACATAATTAAGTATTAATAAAGATAAGGATGTAATTATTGTGGAATGACATTTACCAATTAATTGTAATGTGATTTAATTTCAATATTGTATTTAATTTAAATTGAGACAGTATTTGCATGCTTTAGATTAAGCAAAACATGATGAACAATCAAAATATTTTTCCATCTCTCTGTACCATGTTTTAAGCAAATAAATATTTTATTTTTTTAATTTTGTAAACAATTCCACATATCTTCTTTCTAACTAATAATAAATTTCAGGTAAACCCTCCAGGTCTACGCAAATTGCTAGTCTGGTTGAAGAAAAACTACGGTGACTTGGAATACATGATCATTGAGAACGGTTATTCTACAAGAGAAAGAGATCTAAATGATTCTAAAAGAATACAGTACTATCAAGACCATTTAGAACAAGTAAGTCTTTATACAATGACTTTATATTTGTAAACACGTTATATATTACATACAAACTTACTCAGATAATTATTTAATAGAATCTATCCAATTTTGATTTTTATAATTAACAAAGGAAAGCTACATTTTGATGTTGGGAGCCCTTATAAGATTGATTATTTTCACTAATTACTACAAATCCAAAAATTATTTGATATGACAAAACAGGAAAAGCACAATATTAAAGCACAATACTGAATTGTTAATACACATACTTGTATATAATTTTTTCTACAAACGGACATACTTACAAACAACGTTAAAACGTATTGCGTAACGCGATCAATGCGGTTGTAGGAAACGCTGTCTATGCGTTTTTCCACATGTGACTTACAAAATATATAGTTTATATAATGTATGTTTTTTGGCAAATAAATTAATTTGAATTTATAGCGTGAGGTATTATAATCTATATTATATACTTATATTTAAAGGTGACGAGTTTGTTTGTTTAGTTGAACGGTCCGCGGTCTAATCTCAAGAACCGTAGGTAGTTCTTTTTTATATTTCCTGGTTTAATGAAATATTTTTTTTAGTATTGGATAGTCAATTTATCGTTGAAGGCTATTATGTCTTCTGGCAAAGACCAACAGCAGCGTAGCAATGCGGGTAAAACCGCGGGGCACAGCTAGTCTATTACCTTTATGTAGCATAAAGTTTAAATGGCTATATAGTAGGCCAGAGTCCAGCCGTGGGAACGTATTTAAGGGCTGACGTAGGGCTGATGATGATGAGCCGTAGTTTAAAGTAATTTTAGATCTTTTATTATTACCTGATACAAATATTACTTAAAAATCTTATTCAAACGATTTTTAAGCAAACTTTGGTTTCCAGGTGTTGCTTGCAATACAGGACGGTGTGAATGTAACAAGATATACAGCATGGACTCTGTTAGATAACTTTGAATGGACTGATGGTTACACGTAAGTTATTTTGTAAAATGTATGATTTTAACTTAAAGTTAGGTTCGCAGTGATCCTAGAAAACTTATATTATAGAAAATCTATTAGATTTTAATGGGAATCTTCTTTTTAAAATAACTAATGCAACAATACACAAAAAATAAATAAAATGTTAAAACAAATAACCAAATGGCTACCTTGTAACCAGATAGCGATCTCTTCCAGACCACGTTAAGTATGATAATATTATAAGAGAGTAAAGATAATGTTATAAAAATAGTTTTTTCTTAATTTCCAGGTCAAAATTTGGTTTAATCGATGTGGATTTCAACGATCCTTCCCGGAAGAGAACATTACGCGACTCCGCCCTGTTTTACAAAAAAATAATTGAAACACACGAATTGGACGATAGTAATACTATAAATAAGATTTAATAGTTAATATATTAATATTATGAGTATGTATTAATATATTATTAGTTAAGTGTTGAATAAAATTTTGTTGATTTTCAGTTGTTGTTTTCTTTAACTACTTTTTGAATTAAATTGCGATACATTGACATTGTCTTTCTTTTATTAATTGTATTTAACTATGATCCAATTATAAGTGTACATTTAAACTTAAAGAATAATAAAAAATCTTACCGCCTTCATCCCTTGCACCTTCAATTTGATAGGCAGACGTAGGTACTTACTCCAAATTCAAAATCGTCGGGAAAACTATCACTGACAGCATTACAAGTTACCAAAAGGCTGTGAAAGAAAAATTAATTGTTTAATTAGTAAATAATACATATATATTTACTTTATGACGATATATGTAAAAAAATGTCTCGGCTGACAGGATACAGAAGGCTGATCAGCTACTTGGCCCTAAATAAAATCGATCAGTGAAACAGATGTATGCATAATGCATCTGCCCCTTATCCCACTAGGGGGACTTCCCTTATAGTCTTATAACCGGTTGAAATTTTATTATATCATGACGAATTAAAATAATTAATGAAACAAGTATAAAATGTTGATAAAGAAAAGAGGCTAATTACGAAAAAATATTCGAATACTAGACTGAACTTCCACAAAATATATTACATTAAATAATAAGGTAGTAAAATAACTTCTATAAAATATTTTTGAATTATAAATACTCAATCCTTTGTTTTCCATCTAATAGTTCGTCGTCGTCGTTGTCGTTTCAGCCGTTCTTGCCATCTTCACTGATGTAGTTTGAAAACCCTGATGGTAATAATCTTGGCCAGGATAGAGATTCCTGGAAATATATTATACATACTAGTAGCTCGTCTAGACTCTAGATAATATCTATAATAATGTGCTAATTCAGAATTCAGATAATTATTTCTGTGCCAAATTAAATCCGGAACTAATGGGATACTGTTGAAAGAGTTACAAACATGCATCATTTTTTTCATTCATCATTATGCATACTTATTACTTATAAACTAGCAGTAAAATGATTCAATTGCATTTTTTATTCAGTTCATTTGAATATAGTCTGAGGAACTAGTAATATCGAAAAAAAAATCTTTTATAAAGATGAACGAAACATGGGGCAGTTATATACATAAAATTTTTTTAAAGTTTCTGATCTTACTTATAAAAATGAAAACCTAAATCAGCTGCGATTTGTATATCTTCCCGCTTCTTGCAATTCATATTATACCAATGTATAATATGAATTGCAAGCGATATCTATTAATTGGATTCATCTGATATAGCTTTAGGGTGCTATGTACCCGTATATTCAATGTACTCTGTGGTGCTATGTGTATAATTGTCCCAAATACTCTGAGATTTATCTATAAAAATTGTATTTAAAGTAATGTGTTCAATTAAAATAATCGCATACTGAAAAAAGTGTCGTCAGAACATTCCCATGTTTTGAAGGGCATAAAAGTTCAAAGCGTTTCTTAAAATAATTCGTTCTTTCTGACGAGATTATTTTTAGGGATCTTATTTTCTTCCAATACACCTTCTCACTTTCACTTTATCACTACTACTACGGTCTACGTAATTTTACTTATTCAATTACACTTCTAGAAGCGCTTTTGAATCGTCATAATACAGTTAACCACTTAGCAGCGGTTCGAAAAGCAGTTTCAGTTTCAGTGCCTCCGCTTCTGTTGGTCTTATCGTGATGTTATAACCTTCCTCGATAAATGGGCTATCAAACATTGAAAGAATTTTCCAAATCGGACTAGTAGACTAGTAGGAACAAAAAAGTGATGGTTATTTTCAAAAGTGTGTAAAATAGTATATTTAATACCTTGTACATATTTACAGAATTTATGATTAAGAATTAAAGTTTTATTAGAATTCTCTGCAGGGTGCAGTGCTTTACTTTACGAAATGGAGTTATAATTTTTTGCAAAAAAAAACAACAACTGAAAATCAACAAAATTTTATTCAACACTTAACTAATACTCATAATATATTAATATTTACTAATAATTATTTATAGTATTACTATCGTCCAATTCGTGTGTTTCAATTATTTTTTTGTAAAACAGGGCGGAGTCGCGTAATGTTCTCTTCCGGGAAGGATCGTTGAAGTCCACATCGATTAAACCAAATTTAGACCTGGAAATTAAGAAAAACCTATTGTTATAACATTATCTTTACTCTCTCATAATATTATCATACTTAACGTGGTCTGGAAGAGTTCGCTATCTGGCTATAAGGTAGCGTTTTGGTCATTTGTTTTGACATTTTTATTTATTTTTTGTCGTTTGTTGCTGTTTGTTATTTTAAAAAGAAGATTCCCACTAAAATCTAAAAGATTTTCTATAGTATAAGTTTTCTAGGATCACTGCGAACCTAACTTTAAGTTAAAATCATATATTTTTTACATTTTACACAAAATAACTTACGTGTAACCATCAGTCCATTCAAAGTTATCTAACAGAGTCCATGCCGTATATCTTGTTACATTCACACCGTCCTGTATTGCAAGCAACACCTGGAAACCGAAAATCGTTTGAATAACATTTTAAAGTAATATTTATATCAGGCAATAATAAAAGTCAGAACGCTGGTACCGGCGGACTAGTCGGTGGGCGTTAGTCGAACTCATCGGATAAATAGCGAAAGTCAAACGATTTGTAACACACAAATTTTAGAATTTACCGATAGCCCATAAAAAAGATGTAGGCGGTAGTGTCATGCCATACTTTTCCGGTGTAACTTAAAGCCCGCCATACCGACGCGAATGCGTTGGTTTAAAAAAAATATTTCAACCAGTATAGTACCAGGCTAACATGTGCACATGTAACCTTGGGGTCACTGAAAATCAGTGGTGGTAAGGTATTAATCACCTTGCCATCATAAACTGAGCTGGCTCCATTTGTCAGGTCACTCACTGCCACATTACCAACTGTTTTCTCAGGAATAAGATGCTTTTATTTTTAGAATTTTTCTTTTATTTCCTTTGTTTTTCCTTTGTAAATGTATATCTTTATGTGATTCTGACAATAAATGTGTTTTATTTATTTATTTATTTATTTAACCATCGTTGTGCAGCCATTTACGAAAATCGCCATGCCATACTTTTCGGACAATTCCAAATGGTCGCCATACCGCCGAAATTCTGCAATTTTTTTTCTCGCCGAACGTTTTGAATCTTATAAGGGCCATTACAAAATGTAGCTTTACTTTGTTAATTATAAAAATCAAAATTGGATAGATTCTATTAAATAATTATCTAAGTAAGTTTGTATGTAATATAGTTAACATGTTTACAAATATAACGTCATTTTATTAAAACTTACTTGCTCTAAATGGTCTTGATAGTACTGTATTCTTTTAAAATCATTGAGATCTCTTTCACTTGTAGAATAACCGTTCTCCATGATCATGTATTCCAAGTTACCGTAGTTTTTCTTCAACCAGACTAGCAATTTGCGTAGACCTGGGGGGTTTACCTGAAATTTATTATTAGTTAGAAAGAAGATATGTGGAATTGTTTAATTATGTAATACGTCAAATAATTTTATTACATAATGATTAATTATAACTTTAGCTGCAAAAGTCACACGATAAATAGTTTAATTGTAACTTTAACTGCAAAAGTCACACGATAAATAGTTTAATTGTACCTTTAGCTGCAAAAGTCACACGTTAAATTATTTAATTGTATCTTTAGCTGCAAAAGTCATACGCATGGACGTATAAAAAAAGACGGACGGTATATCGCCTAAACATTGAGTGAAGCCTAGTAATGGCGGCGAAACATCCATGTGTGTCTGCCATGTTGCTATGGCAACAGCTGTCCTGATGACAATGGCGGCTGTATTTTTTTCTATAAATTTTGCCGTAATAATTTTGTCATTAAAACATAAAAGAAATAACTTGCTTCCCTGTGGAATGTAATCCCTTGTGTTTTGTTATTTAAAATTGTACTGTTGCGACACCATTTAACCACGCAAGACGGCATTTTAAATATTTTTTGTGAAACAGTGACGCAGTTAATCAGTCGGTAGTTCACGACGTAATGGCGGCCGACTAGCTTACTATGGTGAGAGTGTGTGCGTGTTTATTGTCTTAACACGATCGCTAGCTTACTATGGTGGCTTCACGTTGTTTGTTCGTAATACGGCGTCCGTCTTTTTTTATACGTCCATGGTCATACGTTAAATTGTTAAATTATCTTTAGCTGCAAAAGTGACACGTCAAATTGTTTAAATATATCTTAAGCTACAAAGGTCACACGTGAAATTGTTTATTCATAGCTTAACCTAGAAAGTGACATCTAAATTAATTATCTAGAAAATTGCCCGTGTAAAATACTTTTACTATAAATTTTTTTCACTCACGAAAAACCAGCTGTTAGCTGCTTGCGGCCAATCGGGATGAACATCGAGAAACACATCTATCTCTCCCGCACCGAAAAACGGCCACATGCCGGCCGTCTCGCCCGGCTGAAGAGAGCGAGCTAACCGGCTCGAGTAGTAGTTCACTGCGTAGAAGTCGTATGTGCCTGCGTGTGAGCGTGTTATTTTGTATTTTTTTTCAAACTATATACAGGTTGGATATTTGTAATTCCACGTGCGAAGAAAATAAATGCACTTAATACTGTAAATAGAAAATTTTACTCGTTTGAAAAGACAGAAAATTGCAGTCTATGATTTTAAAACATTGGTTTAACACACTCGAGAATCAAACCAACTAAAATCTGTTAAATAACATAACTTGACTTAATATATTCAAACAAATTTGACTAAACGTATCTTACCTTTTACAAACTTTTTCTCTTCTTCTGTAAACGCAGGCAGCCTGGATCTTGGGTACCCTTCTCTTTTGCTCTTTTCCGCGATATATTTCTCAAAGGTCGGCGGCCAACCTCCCTCCTTCGTATAAATGGCGTGAGAATAAAATCCTGCCTGTAATACAATAAAATAAATCTAGTTTAACTGACCGTCTACAATGTAGACGGTAAGTTAAACTGGACAAGAAGAGACAAGAATGTAGACTCTACATTCTTGTATCTGTGTTGAGGATTATTCTAATAATATCAACGCTATTTGTACAATCGTCATGCTTTTTTGTTATTTATTACTGTTATGAAGTGTGACAAAAATCCCCGAGAAAAGAATGTAATATAAAAATAATAGAAAAAGGTCATGCCCACGTTTCGTCAGTTGAAGATTATAATACGAATGCTTGCGTAGAAAACTAGAAACGCAGAATGAAAGCATTCGCAAAAAAACTGTGTCTACGGAGCGGCAACGTCCCGTCTCATGCGGTGCGGCAACGTTGCGTCTGCCACTCGTCATGCGTAATTAGTGCGGAGTGGCAACGTCACGTCAATCTCGTGTCATGCGTTAGTCGTGCGTCATGTGAATAGTTATAAAAATACTAACTGCGTACTGCATTGTTAATTCAGCATCTTCTATAAATTCCTCGGAATATGGCTCCATCCAAAATATTAGATTTGTAAGAGATACTTTGCCTAAAAAGATAAGATAACATCAAATACTCATTTTATTATTTGCAGCTGTGACAATTGACAAATAATAAAATCTGTAAAATCTGCAATCTTAGAAAAAATAACAATTATCTTTAGGCAAAGTTTTGATTAATAACATCCATTAAATATTGGAGAAGTACTGTTATTTTTGAGGTTTTTAATGTGATGTCGTAAATAATTACATTTTTTCCGCTTACATTGCAAACGCAGGCTGAACCCCACGAGTTTTATCAAAATAATGTACCTACTAAGTATTGTACACATTGAAAATGTCTACAGAAAAGTCTGTGATGGTATATGTCTATCTCTTATGGATAACCCACAATAACTTTTTTGTCATTTACTTTTTACGACAGATAATGGCTAATTTTCGAAGCGATTTTAACCAATACAGCATTACTCCATAACCAATTAAATACCTTGAATATATTGCTCATTTAATATAGATCTATATGGCCCTTTACATCCTATGATTTAAGTGAATATTTTCTAAGATATTACAGATTTAAAAATTGCGGGACGTAGCGTTTGCGGCGTTACCGGCTGGCCGCCCGGTGCGGCAAGAGCGTGTTCACAGTTTTTCTGTAGTGTATTTAGTATCAGCATTGCACCCGTGCGAAGCCGGGGCGGGTCGCTAGTCTTTTACAAAATATTAGAAGAATGTATTTGTCTATTCGTTGCGCAAATATACCTACGGTATATACCGCTTTGCGTATCAATATGGGCTGATCCTTACCAAGTCATAACATCGAATATCAAAAGAAAAAATTAACTATAACAGTTTCTTTACCATTATATTTCGGCTTAAACTCTTCATCATATATTCTCCAGGCAGCAGCATGAGCCATTAAAATATTCTTTCCACACAAATAACTGCCAATACCAGGGCTAGATATACCAGGGGCGAATGCACCCATGGTATATACCACTTCACAAACAGCGATGGCCTCGTTTATTGTTATCCAGGTTTTGACTCGATCTCCAAAGAGAGTGTATACAATTCTTGCGTAGTCTTTGAACCAACCTACGATAAGGGGGTTCGTCCAGCCACCTGGAATAAAGGAATAATAATTTTTTAATATGCATATAGGTTTTTTTTTGTGATTATATTGTTTAATTATTATTTGGGGACTGAAAATATTTCTTATAAAAAACGTTATACCTTCCAAGATTTATGATACGATATAACGGCCCTTATCTACCACGTATTTCATTAAAATGAATTTTCGTAAATTATTCGTAATATAGAAAAAAATTATCTTTTAAGTTATTTGTTTTAATCTACCGCTTTTAAGTTATTTGTTCTAACTAAATTTAAGATTTTACGTTAATTAGCAAATCAATTATTCCAGAATTTTCAAAGATCTATCAACCGTATTAATTTCAGACAAATACCTAAATCCTGTAAGTTCTGTGGCAGATCCCAATGGTACAATGTGACGACAGGTTCGATTCCCTTCTCCAGTAATCCATCAATGAGATCGTTGTAGTACCTCGTGCCATCTTCACTTATAATATTGGTAAAACCATTTGGCAGCAATCGTGGCCAGGATATTGATAATCTGGAAAAAATAAATTGTAAGATAGGGATGTCTTCCAGTGATATTGAGTAGTTTTGTAGAAGTGGTAATTTCAATAAATAAAGTTGTACAGACGAACATTTCTAGTTTTATTTGGATAATGCATTCAGCCAATTCAGTAATCAGAAAAACGTATAACTAGATATTTATAGTCACGTGCCTAGCTTCTTTCTGATCTCTGAAACGTAATTAAAGTAAGTAAGAAATATTCACTGCATAAGAACACATAAAACAATTAATTTTGTACTACATAAATATGTGGCTGTATAATCAATACGTTAAAATTAGCTCAACGATTCATACGTGTACATAATTATAGTTGTTGATTAGAATGTAGATGTTTGATTCTAATAATATTTGATTATCTCGTACCTAACAAAATTGACTTATCACATCATTTCTATCAGGACCACTTTTACCTCACGATAAAATATCGTACCAGTAGAGCCTCATATATACTTAATTTCATACCCCCTACACAACACGACAAAATATCGTACCGATAGAAATGCAATCCCAACTCGGCAGCCAGCTCTATATCCTCCCGCCACATGTTATACGAATTGCACGCAACGTCACCATTCGAACCATCGGCTATCGCGTGTGGTTGTTCGTGGACGAATGTATCCCATATGCTGGGTGTTTTATCTGAAACGTAAACAATAAAAAATAGATCTTCATTTCAGACACAATATCAATATTTATATAATTACTATCACAATTTCGCAAATGTTTAAGACAATTAACATTTTCAAATCAAAAGAAAAAAGAAAAATTACACACTGTGCACACAATCCTTAAATAACACTCATCTAAGGATTGACTGATTCATATATAGGAATAGTCATCTTCTTTATTCAGTCCTCACAGCATTAGTAGTTACCCAATTTTATTATAATAAAAACGTAGATAATAATGTTCAGAGACTGGTGCCTGAAATACACTACATAGAAGTTTAAAATCATATGTATTTAAAAAGGGTGCAAAAGATCAGTCCTTGTAACTTATAAGCAATAACCAATGTCTCCATTGACCACACAACCGGTGACAACATAAATGTGTAGACCTACGGCGATTTAGGCGCACTGTGAGTTGTGACTTGTGACGCACTACGCAGCGTAGCACGTGAATGCATGCGTTAACAACAACCGACCGAATTATTAATTAGCCCTTATTCAAACGCGAGCCTGTGGAGGAGCTTACAAAAAAGTAAGATACGTTCCTGGGTAATTTTGGGTCGTAGATTACAAAAATACACATAAAAAAGGGGTTAGTGGGGGGGAAGTACCCTTTTTTCGGTGGGAAGTATATATCCCGTCATCTGTTCTCTCTTGTAAATAGTTTGGAAAGGTGGGAACTATAGCTCCCAGTGTCCATACCAGACATCAATATTTTAAAACACTAGTTAGTTGCCCTGACTCCACTTGTGAATTTAATGTTATCGTAAAAAATTATAAAGATCAAGTTTTTTAATAAAGGAGGTAAAGTACTCATCAATGCAAGTTTCTTTTACTGTGGGAAGAATTCGGGAATTGAAAAATGAATGACTTCAACATAAAAATGGCATTTTTCTAGAACAAAATAAAAACAATAGGTAAATACTAATGTATTGAGTTAAGATTTCTAATTATCTGATCAGGAAATAACGAATAACAATAAATAAGTTGCTTATACCAACTAAAAAGATTTTTTATACACACAGATTTTATATATAGAACTAGCTGTTGCCCGCGACTTCGTCCGCGATTACGTCGTTTTAGGTCATTCGTCGTTTAAAAAAAATACGTGACACTTTATTTTTGAATGTTCTTAATTGTCTCTTATAAAATTTAACTACATTAAAATTGAACACTCTGAAAATCTTAAAATCGGAGAAAATTGAAAATCTGAGGAAAACATGAAGGAATGTGATTTAAATTCTACATTACTTAGTATTTCAAATAATAATCTAAATTAAATGTAGATTAACAGTTTGAGCGCACCGTTATAGAATATGTACCTAAGTATTAAATTACGTTAGTTTACATAGTAACAAAACAAAAACACGATGACTTTCTTTCGCGCTCGGTACCACAAACTAAGCATGTTAATGGTACGTGGCCCGCGTCACTTGACCCCCCGCGAGTTCCCCTCCTTTGCTATGCGAAAATACATTCGTCGCCCTGCTGTAGGAAAAATTGTAATACTGTGGCCTGGGCGTTATACACGCCCAGGGAGTTCCTGAGTGCCGATAGACATTTATAACAATCTTATATTAATATCACCATCTTGAGGAAAAGCTTCTAATGTCGATTTAAAACTGCATACATACGAATTAACCTGATGAAACATGTTCTAAAATTGTGAAATGAGTTCAGTTTTAAATTCGAGAAATATTGATAATTCTTGTATTCGACTATTCGTTGTAGTCGAATACAAAATATATTTAAAGAAACTTAGGTTGGCCTTCAGGCAAAAGGGATCCTATCAAATGGTAAACTTGACCTTTTATCTTAAAAGTAAGCATGAAAGGACCTTCTGATAATTGTTGAGCACCAAAGGATCATTTGAAACGCACTACTATAAGAGCGAATATTGTCTAAGAACTGTTTAGATTGCACGTCATGTTCCTCTAAAAGTAGTGATTTCAAAGGTTCCGGTGTATCTTCAAACGAAAGCCGACTCCTTACTCCACTTTAAAGCATTACAAAAATAACATACTACGTTAATATCGCCTATACAGAAGATGATCTGTAATCAATTGTGAGGTTATAAGAAAACCCACTTTTATATTTGTCGGACCCCACCACCGAATTCGTAGATTGATCTTCTATGTTTACCTCTAAGTCATTAAGACTATGCGAAATCTGTCTGCAGTAAGAGGGGCCTCTCGCTATTCGTCCGTTTCCAGAGACCGAATAGTTTCAATTCTTAATCTTTCATTAAACAAACTTAATAATCGTTTTTGTCTCAATTAATTGTAATATTCGCGTCCCTACTCTAGTCATTGCTTATGCTCATGTTCATCTTCAAGAGATCGAATAATATTATGGTGCACCCTATCATTTGTCAAACGGTCTTCATATTGAGTAAAAGTTTCAGATTCTCGAGATAAAATGTGACGGCCGTGATCAGCTGTGAGACGTTATACCCTCTCAGTGAAGGTTTCGGTCTCACGGGATAGTACATGCCGTTCGCGGTCAGCTGTGAGCCGCAATTCTCGTTGTGAAGCGGTTTCAGGTTCTCGGCATAACACGTGTTGTTTTCGGCCTAGAGTATACCTCTAACGATTCTTGAGAACTCTTATTTCTCATTTTCTTAGCTTTGCTCGAATTTCGAGATAAAGATTTTTTAGGTGGCACTGATGCATGAAAATAAAAATTGAGTTAAAACGGACTGAGAGTGTTATAGACAAATATAATCAGAAAGCTTCGAACTCCTAAGCTATCGGAAGTTACACGTGTTATTGTGAGTCAACCATAAAAGATAGACATTTATGATGTCGGGAGATATTTTTTATATAATAAGGAGAACATTTCTTTCTGAATACATGATTTCTGTGTAGCTTTAACCATTAAGGTTGCACACGCGACGAAAGCTTAAAAATGGAGTTACTGCTCTGCTCAGGAATATGAAAAATAATTGTACCAAGTTTAGTTTAAATCCGTCGAGTAGTTTTCGTTTCTATACCGGTTATACGGACAAAAATTTTACTGTTTGCTTCTTTGGCATCAGTGTCGATCCCTAATCACCCCGTGATAGTTATTTAGGAAATATATTTCATGTACAGATTTAATATACCTAAGTATACATAATATATTTAGATTCCAATTTCTATGTAACGTTAAATTCGACTATACAATAACTAACAGACAACGCAGGTTACTCTCGTTTCCGTAAGTTGAGGCGGCTACATATTCGGTCCTCATAACATCACTTTTAGTCAACGAAACGACAGCGCGGTTTAATTCGATGCCAACACCATCAGAAAAAAGGAAATATTTTTAATTGTGAAAAAATATTATGATTTACACTATTTTAATATAAAATATATGGCTGTGAGTGTGTAAAATTAAATCCAGCTAGTTTCACATCACACTTATGTTTATAATTAGCTATACGACATGAAAATATACATATTAATTACCAAGCAAAAATCATACAGGTAAATACTGAACAAAAGTAGTTTATTTTTACTAACATTTAACAACACCCATGTCAATGATGAAGAAATGATAATTATCAACGAACTAACCTTTTCTATAATACTTAACACAGCACATTTTTTAAATTATCTTGCTCAACTCTGCTCAAAAATTTGAGGGTTTTGTTGGAACTGTAATGTGTCAAAACTATGATATATCTAAACTACGATACAACTTGCATGCGGAAATGCTCATTACAATCAGTGAATTTAAAGAATAACTAACAACAACTATTCAATTTTATTGAGCTGATGAATATCTTTTGCCTGGAAGAGATCACCGCCGCCTAATAAATATACTGTGTTTTCTTATAAAATCGTAACATAATTTCTTTTATCTACTAAATTTTAATAAATAAGTTCTTTTTGTTATTTTTATCTAAAAATGATCTTGAGCTTATATTAGGCAAAAGTATACATTAACTTTTTATAATTTCAGGACCGCACCTTAAATGGGGTGCTCGGAAAATATGCCTACGGATTATTAATAGAGAAATGATACCTACGTAACAAAGTTATGTTGGTTCCATTTTATTTATAAAATATAATGAAAATGGGCAAATATAAAACATATTATGTAAAATGATTAAAAATAAATAAATGAAGCAACTACGATTCAAAGAAAACATCTTTTTCAGTGTGAAAATGCTCTAAGCAATCCTGGATGATGAGTAGGTATAATATCATGTACTCTCATCCCAGTACGGTCGGTACCTCGATAGCCATAACGATAAATATTATAATCAGATAACAGCAAAGTCAGAATAAAAATCATAACTTGTACAGTTGTGAGTGCAAAATTTATGTTTCATTTGGCAATAACATTTTTTTCGGTACTAAAACGTAGTAGTTTGATATGTGGTTGGCTGCCCCTCCTCTCCTTCCTGAAAAATATCCTCCAAAATTACCCGAGATACTTCCAATGATTGAACCATACGTTGGACATTAACTTCAGTCAAAAATTGACGAAGCGGATGATTACTAATTTCCACTTAATCCTTGCTGCCACTATCTTCATCATCAAATCATCAATTTTCAAGTGGTGTTGTAAAATTGTCAGCAGAAATAGTCTTCCAAAGGCGATATAATTTTATGAACATTGAATCTGTAAATAAAAAATCAAACGTTAATAATTGTAAATCAATAAAAAAAGCTACTTACATATAAAATTTTATCAACAAACTACTGTTCCCAACGCACCTCAAAATCTTGTAAAAGTCAAAAAGAATTCATCATTTTATTATTTCATTCTAAAAGTGTAATATAAAACCATTATAAAACCAATAAAAAACATGAATTGCTATCATTATAAAAATAAATACCTATAAAAGTAACAACTTACCTTTTGTGGGAACGCATGGTGAAAATTCACAAAACACGAAGATTGAATTTGATATTTTTGGTTTTATGACATTTATTTTAATTTTATTTATTTATTTATTCAAATGCTTTATAAATATAAATTTATTAATAATAAATTTATAAAGAATAGAAACATTCGATCACGAAATTATGTGGGTTCGAGTCCCGCCTCGTGATCGAATTTTTTCTATTCTTTATAAATTTATAAAACACGAAGATTAAAAATGTAACCAATGAACACAATCAATATTAGATTAATTGTAATGGTGTCTAGTTTGACTTAAAATAATAAACATCTACCCTCACTTTTAAAAATGTAGTATATTCACACGAAATATAAGCGCACCTTATAGGGAAGGGAAGATATGGGTTAAAGAGTTAAATAAATAACATGATTATATTTAAATTATTAATTTTCAACAGTTGTTCAGTAGTGATAACATGTAAATTGATTTGATTTTTACGAAATCTCATAGATGGCGCTGTTTCAAATTTGTCTTTATACTACTAAATTCATTAAACTGTTTCTCTGCCCAAATTACGTAAATGACATAGTTTTTATTTTGTAAAGCTAGATAATAGCATGGCTTACTCGAAACCAACATTTAAACATGAGTCTTTAGATTGTACGCTGTCGTAGTACACGGAATATGTAAGAAAAATAAAGGTTCACAGCTCCTCCCGCGAAGGTGATATCATGATAATATGTTTAAACTATCCTCACCCGACCTCTTAGGAATATTCATGCAAAATTTGAAGTAAATCTATGCAGTACTTTCTGAGATTAGCCCGGAAATACATACAGACAAACAGACAAACAGACAAACCGACAAACAGACAAAAATTCTAAAAACTATATTTTTGGCTTCTATATCGATTATAGATCATGGATCAAGTATTCTTTTAAAAAAATATTCAATGTACAGTTTTGACTTTCCTACGATTTTATTATATGTATATAAGATTTCCGAATGTCGTGTGCAGTGACGAACACTGGGATGATATCTCTTAATTTCAATCGACTCTACCAAGGTATAAACGAAAGATTCTAGGCATATTTTTACGTTTCACGCAACCGTAATATAGTCTAGTTTACATAGCTAGAACTCAAATCTACTTATCAAATTTTTTTTGAGCACTACACCAAAAACTAAAAAATAACGGTCGTTTTCGGCTGCAAAATCACGTTACCTGACTTTGACGTGTTTACCATGACATGTAATAATTCTCTGAAAAGTTTTTCCATGAAAAAAGTTCTTTAAAATGTTAAGATTGCGTAGATAAATATTACACTGCATTAGGTTTAAGCGTATAAAAATAAAACACGATTTACTTCAATCTGAGACGTGGGAAGTATAGCTCCCAGCGTTTTAATAAGGGTTAGTAGCTATCCGCTCGTGGCTCGCCCGCCTCCATAAAAATTCAAAGACCACCTTGATGGTTTCCTTTTACTGAACATGATAAGGAAATTAAAGAAATGAACAAAACAAAGGAAAATTTTAATTTATTCATAGGAAAATAAAACTTTCATTTATTCTAATTTCTAAGCATTATTTAAACAATATCAAACGTTGACAGATATTATTGTAATATTACTAATTAATGTAATCGAAATCTAACCTCGTTTATAAAAGGTTAACATAACTTGTATGAGCTTTACTACTTTATACCGTCAATATTTAAGTTAATTTAATTAAGGGTATCTAACCTTATCGGAATAACAAGGAGAATAATTAGGCAATTAAACAATTACAATAAATATATTTTATGCCAAACGAAGTTAATAGTTATAATATGAATATCATTATTAACAAACATTAACTAAGTATAGATTTAATGTATAATTAAACTGAATTAATTATTATTGCAAATGAATATTGTAAATTATCACTTCAATACATCTATACTATAATATTATAAAGCTGAAGAGTTTGTTTGTTTGAACGCGCTAATCTCTGGAACTACTGGTCCGATTTGAAATTTTTACAGTGTTAGATAGCCCATTTATCGTGGAAGGCTATAGGCTTATATATCATCACGCATCACGCAACAAAATTCAGTTACATAGTAATAAATATTTGAGAACCATCAAATCAAAACATTTTATCCTTGTAACCTCTGTTAGCTACCACAATCGAGATTTTTCGTACAGGAAATTATTATTATCCTGTACACAATTTTGTACAGGAAATTATTGGGCGTCTCATCAAAATAAAGCTACTCACGGAAAATTAGCTTGATAGTAATCACGTGCAAAAATGGGCGAGGGAAACTGGACTAAAAGGTTCGCCTACCCTGGTATAGGCTATAGGAATTAAAATCGATCGATTTGCTCGGATTAAATCTTAACAGACAAATGATCATTCTTTTATTATAATACTAGCTTTCCACCCGCAGCTTCGCCCGCGCAGTCAAAGAAAAACCCGCATAGTTCCCGTTCCCGTGGGATTGCCGGGATAAAACCTATCCTATTTCCCGGTGTAAAAAGTAGCCTATGTCCTTTCTCGGGTATCAAAATATCTCTATACCAAATTTCATGCAAATTGCTTCAGTAGTTAAGGCGTGATTGAGTAACAGACAGACAGACAGAGTAAAGAGTTACTTTCGCATTTATAATATTAGTATGGATTAAGTATAGATGGATATTTATTTTATACGACCTATTTCAGACACTACCTAGTCCTTCACAACGAAAATGCGACTGATTTATGAAGGCAAAAATAAAGAATTTTATTATTATTATTGCACATTGTATTTACCGCTAACATTCCAAGCGCCTTCAACTTGATAAGCTGCGGTGGCTGCGCCGAATTTAAAACCACCAGGAAATCGCCGCTCCGCTCCCGCCAACACGACTAGCACACTGAAATATAGAAACATGATTAACTCGATGAATTCATGGAAATATGTACTTGAAACTATTAAACTTAAACTTATTTATATTGAAATATAATCAAGGACTCTTTTTATCGTTATAAGTAATTGTTTTATTAATTGGTTATTCTACATGTCGGTATTTTCTGTAGTTAACGTTTAATTTAAAAATTAAACGATTTTGATGACGCATTTCATACTTGTAGCTTATTTAAAATTATTAAAATACGTATCACATTCTTTTATTTTACTTATTAACTAATAACATACTGTTTATTTTGTTGAAATTCGAAAAATACTGATACAACACAGCAAATGAGTGAAGGTCGACTTTACCTGCACTAAAAACTAATGTTAAAAACCTTATCCAAAATAAATGTTTTTATTTAGTACAAGCGGTCCGCCCCGGCTTCGCCCGTGGTACATATTTCACAATAAAAGGTAGCCTATGTTTTTTCTCAGGGTCTAAAGATTGTCTGTGCCAAATTTCATCAAAATCGGGAGGTTTATGCGTGAAAACAATACATACATATTTTGTTTGTTTGTTTGATCACGCTAATCTGTACTGGTCCAATTTGGAAAATTCTTTCGATGATTGATAGCCCATTTATCGAGGAAGGCTTTATCATCACGATAAGAGCAACAGAAGCGGAGGCACTGAAACTGAAACTGCTTTTCGAACCGCTGCTAAGTGGTTAACTGTGTTATGACGATTCAAAAGCGTTTCTAGAAGTGTAATTGAATAAGTAAAATTACGTAGTAGTAGTGATAAAGTGAAAGTAAGAAGGTGGTATTGGAAGAAAATAAGATCCCTAAAAATAATCTTGGCAGAAAGGAGTAACTAATTGTTATTCAAAAATATTTTAAAGAAGTTATTTTACGACCTTATTATATTTTAATGTAATATATTTTGTGGAAGTTCATTCTAGTATTCAAATATTCTTTCGTAATATGCCTCTTTTCTTTATCAACATTAAATTTTATACTTGTTTCACTAATTATTTGATTTCGTCGTGAAAAATAACTACGTACATTAATATGATAAATTTACAACCGGTTTTAAAACATGTCAGGTAGACAAATTATTTCAATTGTTTTATAATTCCTAGATAAGGCATACTTACAACTACAAGAAAGAAAGGAATAAATATTTATTTGTCTCCTCAAAATTACAATTTGAACAGGACAAAATCACTACATAGTATAAAGCAAAGTCACTTCACGCGTTTGCCTAGCAGCCTATGTATATGCTTAGATCTTTTAAACTACACAACGGATTTTGATACAGGTTTTTTGACGTGACAACGTCTATAATTCGATATAGCCGGGTGCACGCACGAAAAAATATGACTCATGCGGCGTTACCTCGCTCTGAGGCGTTCCATGTAAGACTTGAAGTGCAAACGAGAGCGCGGAAAGAGCGACAAAGAAGCACAATCAGACGTTGTCACGTTCAACTATCGTCAGTAAACCGACTTAACAGACAACCAATTTTTAAAAGATACATGATTCAATTGAAGGTTTTAGTATAAACTAGCGGTCCGCCCCGGCTTCGCCCGTGGTACATGTTTACGTTTTATCTACATAAGAACCATCCTCGTACTTCAAGGAATATAATAAAAAAAGAATTATCGAAATCGGTTCAGCCGTTCTCGAGTTATGCGCTTACCAACACATTTTGCGATTCATTTTTATATATAAGAAGATTAGGTTTTAAAAATTTGTTAAGAACAACCAATCCACCTTACCAATCAGATCGTTTGGACTGAACCATATTCCGAAGAAGATAAATATGTATTTGACAGAATTGACTTTGCAAATGAGCGTATGTACCTATCTCAAATAAATAAATCGTTTTAACTTGCTTTGTGAAGACAAGTTTACGAGCAATGTACTGCTTGGGCGGCTTTGCTACTTAAATAAGTAAGGGAAATAATATTTAAAACAATGCCCAATAACTATGTAATTTATTATATTTTAATATCAACCAAGATCTGCCTGGATTTTTTTACTATAAATATAAAATAATAAAGTAGTCTTTAATAAAGAAAGACTATCCGTCAGTTTATCATGCCTGAAACAATTGAAACAATTGAACCGATTGTGATGCAATTTATAACCGCAATCAACTAAACATTGGGAAAGGTAAAATAAAAATATGTCAGTAAAAATATGCGATAGTGAAAAGTGCATCGCAAAGTCGCTGGATGAAAGCTAGTGCCTAGTTGAAATATAAAATAACTTTATGAAATTTAATACAGTTTTCGCTTTGAAACTATTTCAGTCTGGTCTATATTATAACCACTGTATTATAAAGAAGGGGGTTGGCCACGTGAAATTGAAAAACTAATCGCGGAAAATAGTAAAAAGGAAGGCCTATCGATATAACCTGCCAAGAAGAAATTGATTTTATTTGAGGTAATTTTATTTGTTTTAAAAGATTCATAATATAAAAAGCATGTTTTATAATATTAGTACAAAATATTGAAACCTTTACTACGAACACAATAATCAATAAAAATAAGTTTTCAGGTGACTGTTACATAACCAATAAAATTTTTTTATTTTAAAAGCCTCTTTTTCGATTCACTCTCAAAAGCTCGCTTCTGGAAAAGCCTTTTTTCCTTAATTGAAATAAATTATTTCTTATTTTATTGTGAAATAGTTAAATCTTAAGATATTATACATAAAGTGATATATGGCTTTTGTTTTTATTAAAATAAGCCAACTTGATTTTACGAGATATTGTGAACGAGACCGAAGAGTTAAATCAAAACATTCAGTACCAGGCTCTCATAAGCTTCGAAGAGTTACAAAGCTTTCACATCAATGTAGGGGTAGTTTTGTCAATGTGTGCGTCCTTTAAGCTCGTCTGTGTGAAAGCTCTAAAGTGAAAAGGGGATATGTAAATGATAGAGACGCAGATATTGAGGCGTGGTTTTCGAAAATTGTTTATAAAACAACCTTGTAACTCATAACAATGTTAAATAATCAGGCTGTGATAAAAGCTAAGAGTTCATTTTATACACGATTTTCATTTTCCGCCAACAGTATAAATTCACGAATGCGTGAATATCGCATCTTCAACCATCAGATTGCTGAATTTCATCAAAATCGGATCGGCAGACGGCAGTTCACCCGATAGTTCGTCGGTCAGTTATCACAGACACATAAACACATTACATATTGCACGCCTCATAAGCGAAGCGTTGAGGTGGGTACTACTGTCACTTCGCGCAAAACATCTGATTTTTCAAACTTAAAATGTCTTTATGTATCATACATTGCACTTGTAAGATAATACATACACACACATATTAAGAAAAAACACTATTTTTAACGTTCATGATATTTTTGATGTCATTTTTGTTATTTAAACTAGTTAAAAAACAGTTTAAAAAAGTTCTGTCTTGGACGTCCGTGTGTCTGTATGTGCGGATCCTTTTTCTTGTTAACACGATAGCGACCGAAATACTTTACTAATCGAGTCTTTTTTTTTCTCTTACGCTTGAGTATGCTCAGGAATAGAACCCTTTCATTTTTCAGGGTCTGATTCGATGTGGTTTAATTGTTATTAAATAAACAAAAATAATTTGGAAAATCCAAAAGTGCACGCCTCATAATTTTTTTTATAAATATTTATTAATTATTATTTACACACGGACGTCCAAGACAGAACTTTTTTAAACTGTTTTTTAACTAGTTTAAATAACAAAAATGACATCAAAAATATCATGAACGTTAAAAATAGTGTTTTTTCTTAATATGTGTGTGTATGTATTATCTTACAAGTGCAATATATGATACATAAAGACATTTTAAGTTTGAAAAATCAGATGTTTTGCGCGAAGCGACAGTAGTACCCACCTCAACGCTTCGCTTATGAGGCGTGCAAAATGTATCTACTTTAAAAATTTACATGAAGATTTTCAAGAAACTTCTTTGGCGCGTTGAGAGTAAAATTTCAAGGTCGCGTCATGGCAACATCGCGTCATGGAATAAGGCGACGATTTTGGTATCCTTGAATCTTGACAAAGAAGTTTCATTTCTGACACGTGTGATCGGCACACACGCTACTATATCTATACTCGTTTCATCGTTACCACCTCCCTATACCTATAGGTAGATTGAATTGAAACAAAAATCATGATTTTTTCAGGTTTTACTGGCTATAAAGGAAGATAAAGTAAACGTAACATACTATACGGTATGGACTTTGTTCGATAATTTCGAGTAGGCTGATGGTTATGAGTAGGTATAAGCTTTCCACCAGCAGCTTCGCCCGCATCAAAGAAAAACCCGCATAGTTGACGTTCCCGTGGGATTTCCGGGATAAAACCTATCCTATGTCCTTTCTCGGGTTTCAAGCTATCTGTGTACCAAATTTAAAGTAAATCCACGCAGTACTTTTTGAGTTTAGCCTGGACATACATACAGACAAACAGACAGATATAGAACTACAATCTATATACATTTCTTAAATCAATGCAAATACAATTACAAGTTGTACACCTGTGTAAAATACATGAATGCTTATAAATTATATTTACTCAATCGTAATTATAACATGTTTTAATCGAATGAAACGCTGTTTTTCCGTAACTCTATAATGAATTGTGATGTTTATATTATTTAGGTATTTAATTTTCCTGTTCAATTACTAACACTAATATTATTATAAAGAGGAAAACTTTGTTTATTTGTTTGTTTGATTGTAATGAGTAGGCTTATAAACTACTGGACCAATTTTGATGAAATTTCGCACAGATAATCTTTAAATCCTGAGATAGAACATAGGCTACCTTTTATTGCGAAATATGTACCACGGGCGAAGCCGGGGCGGACCGCTAGTAAAACTTAAATAATTTGGAAAATTCAAAAGTGCACGCCTCATAATTTTTTTTTAATAAATATTTAAATTATTATTTTTGTTTATTTAATAACAATTAAACCACATCGAATCAGACCCTGAAAAATGAAAGGGTTCTATTCCTGAGCATACTCAAGCGTAAGAGAAAAAAAAGACTCGATTAGTAAAGTATTTATATCGCTATCGTGTTAACAAGAAAAAGGATCCGCACATACAGACACACGGACGTCCAAGACAGAACTTTTTTAAACTGTTTTTTAACTAGTTTAAATAACAAAAATGACATCAAAAATATCATGAACGTTAAAAATAGTGTTTTTTCTTAATATGTGTGTGTATGTATTATCTTACAAGTGCAATGTATGATACACAAAGACATTTTAAGTTTGAAAAATCAGATGTTTTGCGCGAAGTGACAGTAGTACCCACCTCAACGCTTCGCTTATGAGGCGTGCAATTGTATTCTTGGTTTTATTTAACACTAGCGGTCCGCCCCGGCTTCGCCCGTGGTACATATTTACGTTTTCTCTACATAAGAACCATCCTCGTACTTCAAGGAATATAATAAAAAAAGAATTATCGAAATCGGTTCAGCCGTTCTCGAGTTATGCGCTTACCAACACATTTTGCGATTCATTTTTATATATAAGACTAGCGGTCCGCCCCGGCTTCGCCCGTGGTACATGTTTACGTTTTCTCTACATAAAAACCATCCTCGTACTTCCAGGAATATAATAAAAAAAGAATTATCGAAATCGGTTCAGCCGTTCTCGAGTTATGCGCTTACCAACACATTTTGCGATTCATTTTTATATATAAGAAGAAGATTAGATAGATATCTACGTTGAGAAGAAAATTATGCTATAATTATTATATGCTAGTATGATATAATTAGGATTATCTGAGTCAATGCTCATTGCTGATACGAGACTGAAGTAGAAAGTCGATTATTATCTATCTACAACAAAGAAGAATTTATCACAATGTACTTGTACAGTAATAAAAGATTACTTTTATCAATTGCACTTCCTATTTTTTGAGCTATTTTATCTATTCTATACAATCCATACTAATATTATAAATGCGAAAGTAACTCTGTCTGTCTGTCTGTTACTCAATCACGCCTAAACTACTGAACCAATTTTCATGAAATTTGGTATGGAGATATTTTGATACCCGAGAATGGACATAGGCTACTTTTTATCCCGGTAAAATGACGCAATCCCGGAAATCCCACGGGAACAGGAAGTATGCGGGTTTTTCTTTGACTGCGCGGGCGAAGCCGCGGGCGGAAAGCTAGTATATAATAAGTCTGTAGAGGGTCAATTCTGTACATTGAAAATATTGAAAAAAATAAATAGCAGGGGGTGTTACTGGATCGATACCAAACCCAAATATGTGATTAAAAATTTTTTGTCTGTCTGTCTGTCTGTATGTTCAGGCATCACGTGAAACTGACGGTTCAATTTCGATGAAACTTGGTATAATTATACCGTATTATGGGCATAAAATGGAAAAATACGTATAATAAAATAAATCTTAATTTTTCTTAATTTTTCCGCGCGGACGGAGTCGCGGGCAGAAGCTAGTCAACAATATATTGTTAGGAAATTTATAGTCTAGCAGACTAGGAAATTTATAGTCTAGCAGACAACATAACTAGCTGCTCCGCGCGGTTTCACCCCCGTGGCTCCACTCCTGTTGGTCGGAGCGTGATGATATATAGCCTATAACCTTCCTCGATAAATGAACTATTTAACACCGAAGGAATAATCTCGAGATTAGCGCGTTCAAACATACAAAGAAACAAACTCTTCAGCTTTATAATATTAGTATTATTAAATTAAATAATTAATAAAAAAACACGCTTAAAGTCATGAAATTATTGAGAGTCACCGATCTTTGATGAGTGTACAAAGTTTGAATTATATCTGTCTGTTTTTATTAAGGTAAAAAAAAAAATCATTTCCTATTTAAAAGTATATAAGTTCATTGGTCTATAGAAATGTACAAATATATTTGATGTAATCCGTTATCTGGTGGGGCACCTATATTGTAAAACACTGTTGAAAAAAAGTTGCGTTGAATGTTTTTGAAAATCTTATTTCTACGAAAACATGGATAAGATCTTGATCATTGTTTGTTCACCCTAATCTGCTGTCTATAATATTATTATCTATCCACTGGTTTTTTTCCGTACATACTTATGCGCATGTTATTTGTTTGCTTCATAATCCTATCCTACTAATATTATTAATGCGAAAGTTTGTGAGGATGTGTGTGTGTGTGTGTTTGTTACTCTTTCACGCAAAAGGTTTGTATGTATATATGTATGTATGGTTTTCACGCATAAACTACTGAACCGATTACAATGAAATTTAGCACATATATAGAAGGTAACTTGGATTAACACATAGGATAGGTTTTATCCCGGAAATACCACAGGAACGGGAACTATGCGGGTTTTCCTTTGAAAACGCGGGCGAAGCCGCGGGTGGAAATCTAGTATTTTTATAATCTTAACAGATATTTTAATATAAATAAACGCTTTTCAGAGTTTGCTTTAATCTGTTTCATGATAGGTGCGAGGAAGTTCGTATATAATGTGCTGAAAGTATCTGTTAACAGTTTTTATTGATATCTGTGTAGTTAAAAAATGTTCGTGATATTATGTTTATCTGGGTGAGTATTGTTTACCTTTCTATCATGTTTATTAAGCTCTTGTTGGCTTTTCAGTTAAGTGAACGGAAACTTTTTTCCAAAAAATCGAAGTGAAAAAATTGAATTAAACATGCTTGCGGCCAAATTTTGACTGGTAACCATTATACATAAAATTTTGATTTTATCAAAAAAACTATCAACGAAGTAATTCTGCGGTGGGATCTAGTACTATAATTATTTGCTTGAAAAAACAATTATCGATTATATTGTTCAGCTGGCAAACTGTTAGCGCCATCGAACACCAGTCTCGCTCGTGTGCCTGCTTAAGCGATAAAAAGAAAATAGTAATTTTCAATTTTTTCCGTGTACGTACAAACGGCGCGATATGTACCTTACTTTCCACTACTATGTGACGAGAAGGTGATGAGTGATGGTACGCATCAAGAAGCTTATATCTAATACACTGGAGATTGCACTATGACCATTAACTTGTCACAAGAAAATATAACCTTGAATGACGTCAGTGTTGTTTTTTGTCTCTTTCTGTGGGTGACCACACTGGTTTGTATATTCAGGATTTTTCGAAATAGAAAAAACTAAAAATCATGGTCTATAAATAATAACGACATATATCTTTAACAGTATTTTTATTATAATTACTGGTCAACTTTATACGACATACAATTTTAATTGGTAGAGAATGATAGTTTTAAATAACGCTTGATAACTTTTGGCTACAAAGCTTGGATATTAACCGATATACATCATTAACATCCTTTGTAAATAGAGGAAAGTTGTGTTTTGCATCAGATGCTGTTTACCAAATTGTAAGTTACTCAGATCTTCTTTTTAAACGCGTTGCTTCAACGGGTCAACTTCAAGCCAAAAACATCAAATTAAAACTGTTTATAGCAGTATTTTTTTTCTGGGTCGTAATCCTCAGTAATTTTACCCTTGATAGGCACATATATTTCTTTTTACTTCATTTTTTGGAAAGCTGAAATACGTAAAACAAAAAAATATTAGGTTAAAAAGTATAAATTTCAATGTAAAAAAGAACAAACCACAATATGTGAGTGCAATACCGATGTCGTGTGTTGTTTCATTACTAGTATCATCTAGTATAAAATTTTTTAAAATGGTGTTCTAAATGTTCATCATAATATTGTTTAGCAATATATTTCGTCGCTATCCGTAAAAACCCATCATCATGGTTACCTTACTTGTTAAATTTGTTTGTTGAAAACTTGTTGAAAAATGATGAAAGTATTAGGAAAAGAACTTATTTAACATGATTGCTTAGTAAAATGATGATAAATTTGACGATTTTTGCCATTAAAATGATTCTTAACAGGTAAATGCATGAGTATTGAGGAATATTGTAAATAACGTAAATATACACTTGCCTGTGAAATTATAGGCCAGAATTTGGTGTCCAAAAACTTCTGCAATTTTTCACAATGCAATACATTATTAATATTTGTAAAATATTTATTAAATACGCAACAATATTAACTTAAATATTCGAAGCGACGCAATTTTTTTGACACTTATGCCATATTGTCAAAGTGAGAGTTGCTACAATTTTATTATGGTAACTACCCATAATCAGGGAGTATCGCTTTTTAATAATTGGTTTAGATACTTATTTTATTTAGCATAAATAATAATTGTCTCATCCAACAATGCTTCTGAATGACGTTGTTGGCAATTTATCAACAAACTCATGTACAAAACTAACCTTTTGCACAGAATATTACAGCATACATAGTAGCCTTGGGAAAACTTCGTATTAACAGTGGCAATACCAAGTTAGGTGTGAAAGTGATAGAACACAACAATTTTCTTGTTACACGTCAAGTACACACGTAAGAAGTGAAACTTCTTTATGACCTTATTTGTCAAAAAAATAATTTACTATATGCAACTTTACAGAAATACGTCGAATCACGTGGTAGGGATAAGAAAAAGCTGGCGCGTAACGGAAAAATGTCACGCGGTAATGAAGTTTCACTTCAATAACTTTAATGGATTTTAAACGCGAATTATTCATTTTATTTTGTAATATTATCCCTATGTCAAAGCTCGCTGCAGAGTGTGTAAAACGTCTGGATTGTAATAATTAATAAATCGCGTTTAAAATTCGTCCAAGTCTTTCTAACGGTCTTACTAATAAAATGTTACCCATTCGCTTTGCAACGGATTATTATTATTGTAATAACCTGTCTTGTTTTTATGATTGACGTTTCATGTGAGCATGAGCAGGACACAGCCATGGTAGAAAATGGTAGAAATTTATCCATTGTTTAACTTTTTATTAATAAGTTTAAGTATTTAAATTTTTATTAAGTATTTAAATTTTTATTAATAATACCGTCTAAGACTGTCTGTGTTTCTTATTTAGATAATTTTATTTAATATGATCAGAATAATTTGAAGTAGATAAAAAATTATAAAAATTAAAAGTGCATTTCCACGTATATAATAATCAACGTTATTTATTACACACCATAAATGGATCTATAATGTCTTGATACCATATTCACCACTAAATTTGTATAATAAGATTAATGAAAAACTGATTGTGTATAATATATAGATATATTATATTTATTAAAGTTATCAGAAGTAACTAATAGGTATGTATAAATCATTTGTATCGCAATTGTAAACAAATAAATTGATTATAATCCTTAAAAAAATTTCTTCTTTTGTATCTATACTACATATTATCTATACTAATATTATAAAGCTGAAGAGTTTGTTTGTTTGTTTGAACGCGCTAATCTCAGGAACAGGTCCGATTTCAAAAATTCTTTCGGTGTTAGATAGCCCATTTATCGGTCTACTTGAACTTTATTACGTAGAATATTAATTATTCATTTGTAAATTAGTAGTATGTATAATGAATAAATGGACTAAGCATGAATCGTACCTAAGCGAAGTCCCCTGTCGTCTAGTGTGGTCTGGGTTAGATGCATTATGCAATTATGCATTCAATATCTGTTTCACTAATCGATTTTCAGTAGATGATTACCCTTCAGCCTGGGCAGATTGACCTGCCAGATCGAGACATTTTTTTACATCGTCATAAAGTATTATTTACTAATTAAACAATTAATTTTTCTTTCACAGCCTTTTGGTAACTTGTAATGCTGTCAGTGATCGCTTTCCAGAAGATTTTGAATTTGGAGTAAGTACGTCCGCCTATCAAATTGAAGGCGCAAGGGATGAAGGTGGTAAGATTTTTTAATAATACTGTAAATTTAAAAGTACACTTATAATTGGGTCATAGTTAAATGCAAGTAATGTCAATGTATCGCATTCAAAAAGTTTGTTTACCGTTTTATGTTAATTGATAAAAAAGCTATTTAACACGTGTCGTTAGAATATGAATAATTAGGTGTTCGAAAGCATTTTTATCTAATATGGAATGCTTATAAATAATTTACTTGTTCTATGACTACCATTTCATTTCAATTTATTAGTTACATCTATCAGTTTTTTTTTTATTATTTTTGAATTGAAACTTTTTTAAACGTATTGAGAGTAAAATTTAAAGGTTGCGTCATGGTAATACCTTCACGTCATGGAGAGGCGAAGATTTTGGTTGATTTTCGCCAAAAAAGTTTCACTTCTGACGCGTGTGCTGATACATGCTCTTTTTTAATTCAGGCAATGGCAGAAATGTATGGGATGATATAACCAGGATACCAGGGGCTATCGCGGATAATTCTACGGGAGATATCGCTTGTGACTCTTACCATAAATGGCAGAGGGACATTCAGCTTATCCGTGAATTACGTGTGTCAACTTACAGGTATTATTTATTTATGTATTCTTAACTAGCTTTCCGTCCGCGGTATTACCTGCGTTGTTTAAAATTTAACACATCAACCTATTGGCATTAAAGAATGATCCTTGATAAAGTTTTCCTTCTTAATCATATAAAGGGACAGACCTGGTTGCAAGGATAGAACGTATTGTTTTTTTTGCAACTTCTTTAGTAACATACATATTATAACTAACGGTTTATTATCCCGATCTTATTTACTAAAAGACCACAATCCAATACACGTGTATACAGTAAATGTACACGTACAGTACATTGGTATTTATTTCTATGCCCATATAGTAGCATGTTTCATATATATATGTCCATATGATTAAAATATCATATGGTTTAAATTACCTACGTGTGAAATAGCATCGATACCTACTAAGATTTCTCCATATTATGTAGCGTTTAATTCGATCGATCAATTATTGTTAATTTATGTACTATTTTGTAACTAATAATTAAGTTTTGATAAAAATATGAATATTTATGAAGAACTTACCATGGGACTCCGGACTAGTATAGCACAGATAATATATTACCTATACATATATGTATTATCTGTGCCGGTAACATGTCTTCATACAGGTTATATGTAAAATATGACAAAATCTATCTAAGCATAAAATATCATGGATTTCAATCCAAAATCAAAGCTATCTAAGTATGTTATAATTATTTGTATGTTTTGTTTAGAGTGAGTGACTAAATATTCGTATGGAGATGAAAATACATATAACAATAAAAAAATACATAAGCAAAAATTGCTCAAAGTGAATTATCAAGTTTTCACTTAAAAAATATCACATACCTACCTATCTACTTTTTCTTTGATATGATACTTAACTACTAACAATAATTAATAAATATTTCAACAGATTCTCAATCTCCTGGTCGCGGGTCTTACCCAACGGCACCACAGATTATATCAACGAGGAAGGTTTAGCATTTTATGAAAACTTCCTGAACGTATTACTGGAAGAAGGCATTGAACCCTTGGTGACTTTGTATCATTTTGATTTGCCAACAGCGCTTCAAAATCAAGGTAGGTATTAGTCGCGGCACGTAAGTCTAGCGGTGACCTTCAATGTTTTAGGGCAAGTTCGCCTTTATTTCGATTTTCGTTCAAATAGATCCCCTCCACTTCAAGGTGAGCGCTAAACTTACGTGCCGTGAGATATAGTACTTATTTATAATTTTTATCTGTGAATATTATATTATCTGAAGCTGTTTTTAACACGCTTCTATTATCTCATGTATGTTTGTATATAACCGACTCCTTTACTCGATTTGGCCCACTGTCAACGGACAGATTTGATTCAAACTTTGTACACTTATCAAGGATCGGTGACAAAAAAATAATTGCATGAGTTTAAGGGGGCGCATAAAGCAAAATAACCAATCTTCTATTAGATGATACGTGTAATATGCAAGACCAAATCTAAAAACTAGATGATATGTTCAACGATTCTGTTTCATCAAAAACATAAAATATTAAAATTTACTCGATAAAAAAAAATCACCAAGTTAGCTCTAATTTTCACACTTTTACGTTTTCTACTTGACATGGTAATACCACAGGTAATACTTATTATGATTTTTTTTTCATAAACAATTATATTAAAACATTTGCAAGATATTTGTAAGAGCATTTTGTGTAATTACTTTTAGTTTTTGTTTTATCTGCGATAAACCACTTTTGGCGCTCTTTTTTTCTCGAGATAAACGTTTGATTTTGTCACGATAAAAGTGGTTTATCGGAATGCGATGTTCTACCGCGGTATAAAGCGCGTCACACACGGTGAAGATAATATATTTTATCTTAAGATACTGTTATGTAAAATATTACAATATCATAAGATAAAATATTATAGTAACTTCACCGTGTGTGACGCGCTTTAAAGTAGCCTGTTTCTAGCTTATCTCTAGACACAACAATCATATTATCAAATAATCGCTTTCTTTACGTCGATAAGAAGGAAAAAGACAAACAAACATATTATTAGTAAATTGTAAGTATTTGAAGAATAATTAATGATTAGGTTTTTAATTTCAATGTGTTATATCAGCGTTTAATCAATCAACAATAATTTATATTTTTACTAGATTTCCGCCCGCGGCTTCGCCCGCGTTTTCAAAGGAAAACCCGCATAGTTCCCGTTCCCGTGGGATTTCCGGGATAAAACCTATCCTATATGTGTGCTAAATTTCATTGTAATCGGTTCAGTAGTTTTTACGTGAAAGAGTAACAAACATCCATACATCCATACATCCTTAACAAACTTTCGCCTTTATAATATTAATAGGATTTATAATACTTTATAATATAAATGACAGCAAGTGTTTTAATTGAACATGATGGCATGATAAATCAAAATAATTCAATTATTTGTAATTACTTTAATGCATATTTCCATTACATAAATCATAAGTTTGTTTGTTTGTTCGTATGAACAAGCTTATTTTCAATATTTTGTGGTTGGTGTGAAATTAAAGGCAATTGATTGTAGATATAATATATATGAGTATCTATATGTAATTATAAATGTTTTTACATTTTATGTAGAGCTTAGTTGGGATAGCGTCTAGCGACTGGCCACTCTAGATACAACGTGATCATAAGCATATATCGGTTTCGAAGACCTAATATGGATAGATAAATATTGCTCACAAAAACTAAACGTAATATAAGTAGGCACATTATTAATTAATTTATTTATTTGATAAAATATGATAGTTCATTTATGTTGTCATTTATTGAGGAATACCGATCACGGGGCCGAGACGTCAGGTGTTGCCCCGGTAAGGGGCCATTTTTGAGAAAGACGCGGGTTCGAATCCCGTCTAGTGATCTAAAATTTTGTATTCTTTAAAAATATATATAAGTAGATAAAGTTATTCTCGAGGAAGGTATAAAGTAGGTATATAATTTATTAGATTTAAATAAAGCAGGCAAAACCGCGGCAGAACGCTAGTTAAGAATATATAGACGGCATTTTCAAAAAATTTCTTTAGCGTACATATATTTGTACTCAATTTACTTAATTACAACAATCATTTTATAATGCTAGGCCAATATTGATTACCCCATTATGATAATTAAATTGTTGTCATTTTATTACACTTCTAGGAATATAATTTATTTTTTTAATTAGTGTAGATTTTTATATATAAGATAATAAATTACAAATAATGTGTCCGAGCATTTTGCATTGCGATTTTCTTAACCGACTTCAATAAAAGGAGCTTTACACGCTCTTATTAGCTTCACCCACAGATCACAGAAACTCTCTATGGCTTCACCTGTATGTTTGTATGATTAAGTTCAAACTTTGTACACTTATCAAGGATCGGTCACAATACAATAATTCCATGAGCTTACTTACCTGGGGCCTTAGACAAAGTAACAATTAAAAAACGATAACGAAGTTAGAAAAGGCAAAAATGTATGGGATTGACATACGCCGCGTTAGATCACGTGGTCTATCTAATGTCAATCCCATACATTTTTCCTTTTCTAACTTCGTTATCGTTTTTTAATTGTTACTTTGTCTACGGGCCCTGAATACCACAAAAAATTATAATTATTTTATTTCTTACTTTTAGTTGCCTCTATCATTAAAGGGTGTTTTAGGTGTTCTTTAACTTGTATATTACAATTCCAGGCGGCTGGACGAATTCCTCAATCGTCGACCGTTTTGGCGATTACGCGGACTTCATTTTCTCTCGTTTTGGGGACCGCGTCAAATCCTGGCTGACAATCAATGAACCAGAAGTAGTCTGTGATCTGATTCCTCCTTTATATGGTCATGAGGATGGTGTATCCCTCACTTGTACTAAGAATGTGTTGCTGGCACACGCGAACGCGTACAGGATTTATACTGCGAAGTATAAGCGTGTTCAGGATGGTAATTTTGAATGAATTTTTGATAATATTTTCTATTAATAATAATATTATTTATATATAGAGTTATACATTTAGAAACTAAAGATTTTAACGGTTTTTAAACGCGACTTATTCAATGAATTGTTGTTTTTTAAATAGTATATTCCTAGACTCCTATAGAAAAGGTCACTTTTGAAGATAGCATTGATTAAATAACGTGCTTTTCTAAGGCTCGTTGTCGAATCAAACGCAAACATTGCTAAAAGAAGCTACCTACTACGTGCTACTACTATTTGTAAAAAAAACAACATCTTGCTAGTTACTTTTTTATGACCAGAAGATGAATTCAGAATCTTTTTTATAGAAATAAAATAAAATATAACATTGGAAATAAAAAAAGACGGGTTGCACTCCGGGAGTGCCGGCAGAAGTGAAAACTTGATTATTAACGTTGAGCATGTTTGATATTTTGGAATGGTATCCGTCTTACGCTTTTTCGATCAGGTCACGTGTCCTGACGCGAGTTTAAGATTTTATACCCATTACAGAAAAAGTGCTCAACGCCGCTAAAGAAGTTTTCACATCAAAAAATATATAAATTTCTATAAAATTTACAGGCACAGTCAATATAGCATACAATTACATATGGGCAGAACCAGAGGAAGATGTCGAGGAGAATAGAATTGTGGATATAATGCTGCAATTATTTGTGAGTATAATAATTAATATCACTCTAATTTTAACAGATTTTCAACAATTATTTAACTATAAATATTATTTATTAGTACTTACTTATAAATTAATTTTATATTAAAATATTTATTGATTAATTTCGATATACCTAGTTTCTCATAAGTAAACAGCAACAAAATTTTCGCTTCTTTCGTAAAAAATATTAATTTTACTCAATAAAGGTGTTTTTCCACCAATACTGTGCGAGGATGTGTTGATGTGTGTGGATATGTCATATGTGTCATTTTGTAGTTTGAACTTTGAAGCGTTTAGCGTTTGAAGCGATACTATTGGTTATTTATAAACACATACCTCGCTAAATATCCTCGCACATGATTGGTGGAAAAGCTCCTTTAGTTGTTCTTTTTTCTGTATCATAAAATTAACTATACAAGGTGAAAGGTAAGACATTTGAAAAATTTAGACAGGAGCTTCTACTCATAAAACTGAACAACTTTTGTTCTACAACTCTGCTGAATTCGTAGAAAAAAATTTGGACTTTGTATGGAAATCGGTCAGCTGATTAGCGAAGTTTCCTTACAAAGTCCAATTTTTTTTTACGAATTCAGCAAAGTTGTAGAACAAAAGTTGTTCAGTTTCATGAGTAGAAGCTCCTGTCTAAATTTTTCAAACGTCTTACCTTTCACCTTGTATACATTCTTTTAGAATGACAGATTCACACATCCAATTTACGCGAAGAGTGGTGGGTGGCCTGAAGGTCTAGAGGAATATATTGCGGAATATAGCAAGGAAATTGGATATAATACGTCATTGTTGCCGTCTTTTACTGAAAGCGAGAAGAAGTTTATTCAAGGTATTAATGCACACATACAAAAAGAGTACTAATGGCAAACTAAATATATAGGTATATTTAAAAGAGATTTGCAGTGTGCCACTGAAAATGGCAAGCCACTCAGCATCAGCCATACTCTAAGAAATATCTTGATTAAAACTGATTTTAAAACGAGGAAAGATCGGACTTTTCTTTCGAAGAGTCACTTTAAAACTACGTCTAACCATGTATTATATGATCTGAGGTTTAACATTAGTCTATTAAACTCGGTTGTCATTAAATTTCATCAAACAGCAACAAACAGTGAAATAATTGAAATAAAAATCGCTTAAAATTATGTGTTAATGGTAGTCTCTACATATTTTGTTCCTCTGTTGCGTCAATATGTTAATATTATATGCACAGTGCATTTAATGCCACATCTTAGAAATATAGTCGAATATCGGCAAATAATTACAAAACCTATCTATCACCTACTTGCGCACAATTAAAAGTTTATCAACAAAAAGTGCTTCTCGAAGAAGTCTAATTGAATAAATAAATGTTTGAGTTTGAAAATGTAAACTGATTCATATCCCACAAGAGACGAATTTTCAATACATTTTTTCTTTCAGGCACATACGATTACGCCGCTTTTAACTATTACTTTGCCGTGAAAGTGACAAAAAAGAACAACAACATACCGTGGAATCCACTAGTATCGATGCTCTTACAAGATGGATACACTGTAGATTCTTATGTAAGTTTATTATGAATGAATTACTAAATCATATCGCCAAATGTTTAGTGTGTGCTAAGCGTAAAATTCGAGAACGACTATCAATTCGGATAATTTTTTTAACGTCCTTGGCTTGGCTTGTGTTTGATAAATCTATGTTTACTGGCTATCATCGGATCAAATTCATGATTTTTTTTATCGTGATTATATTGAATATAGATATGATCAATTTTTAGTGACGATAACTTTATGTATTAACGTTAAAAAAATAAACGTTATTTTACACTGTTACTTTATGTTTCAGTAACATATTCCATAAGTGTAAACACTTATAAAAAAAAACGTCGTTGTAACAGCATTAAAATAAGTATGTAACAATACTTATGTAGGGCCATTGAGTTACTATGTACTACGCACTAGAGAGGACATCGCTACTACACTATTGTCTATTAGTAACACGAGTTAGAGTCAATCGTCTCAAACCAATTTTTTTTTGTTACATTTGATAAGTTTATTCATTCACTAGCCGCTCCGCGCCGCCGCGCTTGTCGCACAGATTTTGTTCGTGGTGTCCTCTCTATACGTAGTAATCCTCCTCAATGGCTGGGGCAGCTAATTGTGCATAATAAAATTTGCTTATATCGAGAGTTTTTAATAAAAATCTGCCGTCTTATGCCGCTTATCTTTCTGGCATTCTGAGACACGACGATGAAAGTAATTTGCGCATATAATTTATTTATGGAATAAAAATTAACCACACTTTCCTTCGATCCACTCCAATTATAAACTAAAGTGTACTTATAAACTAAAATACTAATCGCAACTATTATAATATTATTGATTCAATTCAATTTATTTTATATATAACTAGCGGTCCGCCCCGGCTTCGCCCGTGGTACATAATATTTACGTTTTCTCTACATAAGAACCATCCTCGTACTTAAAGGAATATAATAAAAAAAGAATTATCGAAATCGGTTCAGCCGTTCTCGAGTTATGCGCTTACCAACACATTTTGCGATTCATTTTTATATATAAGAAGATTATTGTTAGACGTATCATATTTTTGTGGATGAATAGTTGTCCAAATGTCAATATAGTTGTCACTATTTCCTGTCAAAACATGCTTAGCTGTCGAATACCATACTATAAAATGCCGCTTTCCTTTGAATCGTGGCGCATTCGTACGCATCGTGTCTCGGACGTTGTTTATACGACGTTTGACCCAACTACCCTCACTTTGTTAATAGTCGTTGACTTGCTGCGATTTGTTATCAACTACCTACATCAATTGGGTAGCTGTGTAGAATCGCAGTACATTCTTATTACATTCAAACTACCGGCCTCGCGTGTAATTTCTTATATGTATTATATTATTATTTATGTATTTATCATTACATTTATACTTTTCTTTAAGACATCTCCTGTAGGATTACGAAAGCTCATAAAGTGGCTGAACGAGCGCTTTGGAGTCGAAGATATAATAATCACAGAAAATGGGTATGGCGCTCAAGATGCAATTCTTGATTATGAGAGAGTAAATTACCTTAAAGAGCATTTGGAACAGGTATGTGGTTCTAGATTATTTATTTATTTATTTATATATATTCTAGAAAGAACAGGATACTTCTTGAGAAAATAAAGCACAAGTTGAACCTTAATACGAATTAAAGTTGTACAATGTACATACATGGTTTATAATATAATCAATACAAATAAAAAATACTCTATTATGATCACAGAAATACGTAGAAATAAAAATAAACAGTAATCAACAGGCAGTCTTATAATTAAAAAAAGCGATCTCTTCCAGACGACCCGGTAGACAAGGAGACGCAGTGTATTCTGAATAAAAACGTTTATTAGAACTCAAATTTCCATTTTAAATATATATCGTTTTGTATTTTTTTCTTTTGCAGATTCTGTTATCTATATATGAAGACGGTTTAAATGTTTTCGGTTACATGGTTTGGAGTTTAATGGATAATTTTGAATGGGTTTCAGGTTATAGGTTAGTTATAGTTGTATTCTTCATAAAATGCTCTGACATTAAACCGGCTACTCACCTACCTGCAGCAGGGGCAATATAAGAATTTAACCCTTAATTGGCTCCTAAATTGTGATGTGTATAGGCAAACAATTTAGAGAACAGCTGAAATTGCCCCGACCGCCGTGCAACCGAGATTGTTCCAATATTGCCCCTGCGGCAGGTACGTGAGTAGCCGGCTTTACAAACATAACATCACAATGATTTTTATTTATATATTGTTATTAAACAAAGCTTTTAGGATTCCAATATATATTATATAGATTTTAAGGACCTACCAATAGAAAATTCATAATTCATTAATTCTCAGTATTTACTCCCACTCTATCTTTAAAATAATACGCTTACATTGGTTTCACATTGTTCTTATTCAAGTAACTATATTATATTTCAGTGCACATTTCGGTCTATACAGCATAGACTTCGACGATTCCGAACGCCCGGCGACCCCGCGGCTCTCAGCTGATTACTATACTTGTATCAACTTTAATCGTGCCCTACCAGTGTGTGATAATTACCTTCAGCCTTAGAATAACGCCTATATTTATACACATGCTCGTCTAACTTGCATTTCCATAAAAAGAGCGAATGCTCATTCTAACCCTCCATGTAAAATTCCTTTAGTGTAAACAGGCTTAGAGCATTATTTTGTTGTTCTTAGTTCGAAAAGATTCTATGCAATGTTCTAGTACTGAACAACACTGAATACGATTTTTCGTTTATGTTTCATGAAAGAATGCTCTTGCTCGAGCTCTAGCTCTATGTTCGTTTGATGAAAATGCACCGTAAAGTCAGTCAAAAAAATATTTAAAAAAACATGCTTAAACTCAAGAAATTATTGAATTGTATAAGTGTACAAAGTTTGAATTCAATTTTTCCTTTTGAAGTGGGACAAAATCAAGTCTAAAGGAATCCGTTACATACACAACATCCACGTGTATGTTTGTATGAAAAACTTAACAAGCGTTTACTAATTTATAAAACAATTTGTTACATGAACAAAGACAATAATCATAGGTACCTACTTATAATTCATCAATGGCGCTATTTATTTTTCTCTGTATAGTATTATGATAATAAAACTCCCTTCGTGTTATTTTTTATGTTTTATTGTTATTAAAAGCATTTTATTAAATTGGTGTTTTATTTCTTTCACGTGTAACTTTAATATTTTAATGTGCTCTCTGTACTCTGGCTGCGGCATTGTAAAGCAAATCTGTTATTGTAAATCTCGCAATCGGATGAACAGAATTGAGAAAGATATAATTGAGATAAAATATACTAAAATCGGTTCAATATTTTGGAAGTATGGTGCTAAAATATATTTTTTTTTAATGTGTGCGTGTACTAGACGTGTACACACGTAAGAAGTGAAACTTCTTAATGACCTTATTTTTCAAAAAATAATTTACTATATGCCTATAACTTTACAGAAATACGTCGAATCACACGTGGTAGGGATAAGAAAAAGATGGCGCGTAACGAAAAATGTAACGCGTAACAAAAAAATGTTACACTTAATATTTTTCCAACCCCGATAAAGAAGTTTCACTTCAAAAACAAACTCTTCAGCTTTATAATATGTGTATAGATCACCATCGCGATTTTATAAAATGTATGAAGAATTGAAGAGCACTGTTAATTTCTTTTTCTAAAAATGGGAATTTATCTGATTCAATCCTTATACAAACTGTATCATTGACCTACGCGTGTATCGATTATGTAACAATAATTATAAAACTATTTACAATCGTTCAATGATTTTCCTTCCTCATTCATTCTATATTACCTAGTCTAAGATCCCACTGCAGGATTAGTGCACATTCACAGTTTTTTTTTTACTAAAACCAAACTTAAAAATGCTTGCGGCCAAATTTTGACTGGCAACCTAGTCGATATATTACATATTCTCCTAATTATAAATATACATCAAATTTTGGTTTAAGCAAAAAAACTATGAATGCACTAATCCTGCGGTGGGATCTTAAACTATATCCATTTATTTCATTTGAGATCAACCATTCGACTAAGCATGCCTTGAGTCACGTCATAAAGTTATGTCTCTACTCAAACTTAAACATTTTATTAAATCAAGGCTTGTAAGAGTTCTTTTAAATCGTCAGTTTAAATTATAATTAGCAAATATGGAATATTAGTGTTTATTTCGCAATAAATTATTTGAAAATTTTCAATACATTTTGCTTGACTAGAATGTGGTGTCACTGAACCTGTAGCCGGTCATATAAGACTAACGAAGTAGACAAATACCGTACATATTTATTTATGATTGGACCATAAAAACTATAATAAACTTCAAGTTTTTCAATCAGCTGATTTTTTTGTATCAAATTATGCAAAAACGAGCACGATTCTAACGCCTACGCTCTCAATAAATCATGTATTTTTAATTTTAATATTTTAATTTATCTTTCCCACTAAACCTAGGTACTAAATTACTAATATGTACATATTATTATAAATGCGAAAGTTTGTGAGAATGGATGTGTGTACTGTGTATGTTTGTTACTGTTTCAAGAAAAAAAGCCATAACCCATAATTATGCAAATTAGCACACATTTAAATAGAGGGTAACTTGGATTAAAACATATAGGTTTTATCCCCGAATTCCCACGAGAACGGGAACTATGCGGGATTTTTTTTAAATGCGGGCGAAGCCGCGGGCGGAAAGCTAGTACGCAAAGTAATAAATATAAAATAAGCCAATAATTACATAAATAATAAAGTAATATAGGCTTATACTATCTGTCTCTGTTAAAACTAATGAAGAGTAATTACATTATTTACTTACTACAGATAATATAATACTTTACATTAGTAAAATATTATGTTATTAAGGTAATCTATACTAATATTATAAAGAGGAAATGTTTGTAATTATATATGTATGTATGGTTTTCACTTTTCACGCATAAATTCAGTAGTTTATGCGTGAAAACCATGAAAGAATTTTGAAATTGGTCCAGTGACCGATTTCAAAATTCTTTCACCATTAGAAAGCTGCATCTTCACTGAGAAACATAGGCTATATTGAATTAACAAAAAAATTAGAGATCCTTACCAAAAATGCAATAATGTAACCCAAGGTGTAAAAAATTCCTTACTAAAAATTCTGTCACCGCGTGCGCTGCGGAATCTGTTCCTTGAAGTACGAGGATGGTTCTTATGAAAAAAAAAACGGAAACATGTAGCTGGGTACCACGGGCGAAGCCGGGGTGGATTAGTATATAATAAATATAAAGGTATTTACATACTTATTAACATCTGACAGGTATTTTTTTAACCTAATTAAAATATGCGTTGAGTTCTTGAGTCTATACTCTATAGCTGTTTAAGTTCAGTCTGCTCACAACCACGTTAACTATAAAGCGAATCATTATTTTATTAAATTATAATAATAAATAAATATATATTTTAATCAATTGATAACACTTTATTTTCTACTTCCACTTTCTGTATTTATAGATACATTATTTGAACGTTGGCTTTGTCTAGACACATTTTATGACAGAAAAAAGAAAAATAAAAGAGCTAGCTTTTCCACAATAGTTTTATTTAATGTTTGGGCACAGATTAGATAAGGTTTGGGACTAATTATTTTCCGCTCGTAAAGAAAGGTGCAATAAACATTATTAGGAATCTCTATGGAAGTAGGTTGGTTTAATCGTCAGATTAACTCAACATAAAACGGGCTATATGCACTTCCTTATATACTAAGATTACAGTAAAAAGCTAATAAAAATGATTAACACGTAAATTTAACGAAATTTCGTTTAGCATCTCGCTTATTTTCCGACATGTGTTCATTCAATGTGGTTGTGTCGATCGTTATAAGGTAATCATTGCTATCTAATATTATAAATATGTATGTTTATTATTTAAATGATAGTGTGTTTGTTTGTGTGTCTTTCCCGTCACAACAGAGCAATTAAATGGTATGATTTTTGTGTGTTGTGATAATTAGGAGGCCACTTTGGTAGTGAAATTTCTAGGTGCGTTGCGAGTAAAATTTCAAGGTCGCGTCATGGCAATACTGTCACGTCATGGAGTAAGGGATTTGTATCTTTAAATCTTGTCAAAGAAGTTTCACTTCTGACACGTCTGCTCAGTACACACGCTCTTACACGCTTATAGCTGTGCGGAAAGCTAGTTCTTTTTTTTACGTATAAGTTTATATACATAAGTCATAACACGTATAATTTAAAGACATATTGTTATCTTTGAATTATAACAAAAAAGATAGGTAACAATAGCTACGTATAATTACGCTAATAAGCTACTGTAATAGCAAGAACAATCAATATAAATAAAATAAATATTTATCTTTTTGTTGTTTTATAGAACTGTATAAAAACGATATAAACTGTGACTGGAGATAATGTAGCTTTCGAACGAAGCTGACGAAAGAAATTTTGAACTCGGTCCAGTAGTTTTTGAAAACATTACAAACGTACATACAAAAACACAAATGTTTCCTATTTATAAGAAGTTATTGGCAGATAAATATGTAGATATATAGATCTCATAATTTGAATTGAACATTGTAAAAAGGTATTTTAAGGCTGCAGTCTAGCAAAATTGCGTTTTCAACAAGTTATTTGACAATTTTTTCCCGGCTAATGAAATGATAAACTGAATTTTTTTTCTTGTTTATCAATTAGTGTTATATACGCAATGCGCGTGAATTTTTTCACATTTGTAAAGTTACTTTATGTTACCTTAATCAGGCCTTCAAGATAAGTCTCTTTCCCCCAAAGACATTTCGAGCTAAGTTTGTGCACTCACTACGTTGCAACCGATTACAATTTACACAATCTGATCAGCGCATTATTATCCTTATATAGTCGTTATTAAAAACTGCTGAATACAATTGCCGAAAAACTTATGATTTTCTTAATTAGAACGTTATAAATTCATTAAATTTCCCATTTTTTGCCTTACAAAATCTATTGATAAATACTGCTAAAAGTTATTTTTTCCATTAATTTATTCGAGTTGGTTGAAGACCAATGAGTATTAATCCTTTAAAAAAAAATTTTTTTGAATTTTGATAATTCTTTAAATATTAAAAAAATATTTAAAATAATTAGGAAAAATCCTAGCGAATTTCTTTAGTCGCGCTCCTTGGGCCGGAGCGTTCTGACGTGTGCTCTACGCTCGATTTTCCTTCATACCGAAGTGAAAGTTGCTCTACTTCATTAAATTTAATATTTTTGTTAATTGATTATTTTTATCTTAGTTTTGTGCAAATATTCGTATTTTTAAACATTTGATTTCGATATGGAAAATAAACGAAAAAAAATACGCGTGTAACTACTAGAAAAAAAATTATCTTCGAACATAAAGTTAATGAAACCAAATAGATTGCAAAGGTGATTGGCAACAATTTCTTTATTTTACGGGGTGTCAGTAAAGGGATGTATATTTCTTTAAAACTAAAGCTCATAAATTTTCTTATAATATAATTTTTTTGAAGTTCCAAAAATGTTTATTTTTCGTTTGATAAATACGAAATATAATATAAACTTGTATTGAGAACTTGAACTTCCCAAGTTCATCCGGGGAAATCCCCATACGGGGAAAATGATTTGTTTACTCCAAAATTGATCCGAGGTGTTTTAATTTTTTCTTCTAGTCATTTTCAACGTAGCGGCATGTTGTTTGATTATTAATTTTGTAACTTAAATACAGGATGTTGGTTTTATATTCTGATCTTACAGACGCGCTGACAAATTTAGTCCGCCATTTCTAGTTTAGTCTACCAACTCTAAGTACCAATATTAAAACGAATGGATTATCATCACATCATCAAAACTCAGATGTAATGGAAGATCACAATAACATAGAAAATTCAGTGGGTGTTGAGAACTAAACAAACAGAAGTAACAGAGACGCGAAGAATAAAAAAAGAGGACGAAAACGATAATTCGTTGATGCTTTCCCTTTTCGACGTATTGTTAGGGTACATCACCAATCTGCAAAAAACAAAACTGATGATTCCCAATTGCTGATTAAAAATGAAAAACAAATAATCGACAACAGTGGTGAAAATTTGCTGATCACAATGAAACATCCTTCAGTGGTAGCAGATTTACTCATTTCAAGTGTATCGGTGAACAGCGTAAAGGAGAGGAGGACAGGAAAACATTATGAATGTGGATGGTGGATTGTATACAGGGTGTAATCGATAAGTATGTGCAGCTGCAGGCAATTATGACGTTATTATTGCAGGTATCAAAAAACTTAAAACTGATATCGAAATTACTTTACCTAATGAGAAAATGACAATAATAACTTTTTAAAAGTATAACGAGAAATATCTAAAAAATTCACTTTATACACTCCCATATCAAAAAGGGAAAATGGGACTAGTAGAAGTTAAATGTCTAATTCCGGCAAAAGACATGAATGCGGAAGATGCGGTTAAAAAAAATTTAATATTTGAAATACAATGCAAAAAATAACACTTTTGTCATAGATAAGAATCATGACTATTTTTTCTAAATTCAGGGACAATTAAACGTTGCAGAAGCAGAAGTCTGCTTATTTGCTGTTTGGACTGGAGTGAATAATTCGTTAAAAATAGAATATATAAAAAAGTATGTAACGTTTAGGCAAAATAAAATGATGGACCATTATCAAGATTTTACATAAATTGCCTACTGTCAGAATTGATTGATTCGAGACTTCAGCATTCGATGCCCATCAAGGACCCATCCTATATCATTCAAGCGATTGAAAAAAAAGAGATAAATCCAGTGCAACCGATAAAGCATCAGAATGCTAGCAAAAGATTTATTAGGTTTATCAATATAAATCTATATATTACACATAATACAATAAATTTATAGAAGACGCGAAGACCGACATCCGCGCGGACGGAGTCGCGGGCGGAAGCTAGTCAGAAATAATTATCTTTTGTTTTCATTTGCGTATTTTTCTATTTGATAATTTTTTAACACAAACATTACATTTTTTTTATTATATACAAAATTTGTTTATCCGTTTTATTAGTTAAACTGAACAACTTTCACTAAGAAACTTAGGTCGAAAAAAATGTATGGAGTTATGCATTTTGTATGGAAAGCTTATTTTTTTTTGTATTTCGTCCAAATTTCTTTGTAAAAGTTGATCAGTTATATAAACATGAAGTTGAAGATATCAATAGAAAGTATTCGCAAATTTTGTGTACTGATAAAAAAAAATCACCCGGTGTAATTTTCACGAAAATTGTTTCAAATTGTCATTTTTGGTACTTATTACGAATATTAAATTATGCATACGAATGATTTAATTTTTAAAAATTAAGTGGAGCAACTTTCCCTTAGTACATTTGTATTATTTACATATAGGATGACAGGATGCATTTGTTTGCACTACTAGACCAAGCCCTTAATTGCTATTACTCGTACCAAGAGTAGGTATCTATATTATCAGCGGAAATTCTTATATGAGCCAGCTCTAACACAAGAATCTAATTTCTAAACAATTTATATTTTTCTTTTTTATCATACTTTACGTGAAAAAAAATGTTTTACATCTAAAATGTATTTGCTGTAGGTACGATTAGAAATAAAAGAAAAATACGCTCTAATAAATATTTATTTCATAAAACATATTGCTTTATGACTACCTACAAAAAACAACAATACACCTCTTAAAGAAACATAACAACAAATTTTTCACAGTACATTACTGCTGACGTCAGCATGTTCCAGTAATTTCCCGCCAAATTTCAAATTTGGTGCAGCGACCTCCTCCTACCAGATAGAAGGCGCTTGGGATGAAGATGGTAAGGATCTTTTAAAATATTATAATTTTTTTTTAATATTTGATTCACTGACGAAGGTAGACAGACTAGACGACCATGGCACCTCCGTTGGCATTACAATGTTATTAGTAAATCTGCCCTACAAGTTTTTATAAGTACTAAGTAGGTATAAATGTAGAGCTTCTTATCTATACTAATACTAGCGGTCCGCCCCGGCTTCGCCCGTGGTACATATTTCGTAATAAAAGGTAGCCTATGTTCTTTCTCAGCGTCTAAAGATTGTCTGTGCCAAATTTCATCAATATCGGTTGAGAAGTTTAAGCGGGAAAGCGTAACAGACAGACAGACAGACAGACAGAGTTACTTTCGCATTTATAATATTAGTAGGGATGTATTATAAAGCTGAAGAGTTTGTTTGTTTGAACGCGCTAATCTCAGGAACTAATGGTCCGATTTGAAAACTTCTTTCGGTGTTAGATAGCCCAATTATCGAGGAAGGCTATTAGGCTATATATCATCACGCTAAGACCAACAGGAGTGGAGCCACGGGGGTGAAACCGCGGGGAGCAGCTAGTTATTCATAATAATAAATAATGAAAATAAAATATCTTTAACCTTATTTAATTCTGAGATATTATTTTTTTTAAATATTGCATGTTTTCCTTAAGTTTGCTTAGCCGGCTTTGAATGCTTCGTTTGTTTGTTTTATTTTGGTTATTATGATTATCACTAAACATGTATTAATTCCAAGAACTAGACGACCTTCTTCGAAGGGAAGGTCATAATACGAAAAAAACAATATTCCTTCATTCCTAGAACCTAACAAAATGTGCAAAGAAGTACCGAATATTTTGTTATGAATAAATGAAATGTATATCTCTATCTTTTTTACTAACAGCGGTTCGCGGTTTCACCCGCGTGGCTCCGCTCCTGTTGGTCTTAGCGTAATGATATACTGTAGCCTAGACTTCCTCGATACATGGACTATCTAACACTGAAAGAATTTTGCAAATTGGACCAGTAGTTACTGAGATTAGCGCGTTCAAACAAACAAACTCTTTAGCTTTATAATATTACTAGATTTCCGCCCGCGGCTTCGCCCGCGTTTTCAAAGGAAAACCCGCATATTTCCCGTTCCCGTGGGATTTCCGGGATAAAACCTATCCTATGTGTTAATCCAAGTTACCCTCTATATGTGTGCTAAATTTCATTGTAATCGGTTCAGTAGTTTTTACGTGAAAGAGTAACAAACATCCATACAAAGTTTCGCCTTTATAATAGTAGTAGGATAGTATAGATTAATTTAAATTTTTGTTATACCAGTACCTATTTTATGGCAAATCAATAAATATAGTTAAGCAAATCTAACTGTTGTGCCATACATTACGATGTAACACATTACGTAACACGTTACACATGTCGTTAGCCTTCTATCTAAGTATGACCCCAATGTGAACATAGGTTTCCGAATACGAACATTCGGCCGAATATTCGGTAAAACTTTTACCGAACCGAATATTCGGTACAGCTTGATACTTAGGTATATATTGCATTAAGTTATTATCTTTTTACCAACCTACTTTAATTAAAAATAAAGCTTCAGTGACGAAAAAACAGAAAGCTACACTCTAAAATACTTACCTCATTACACTGTACTCTCAAATCATAATATGTAATACACGGGTCTTAAAAGTAAAAACGTTGAGTATCACTTAACACTTTGCCGAATATTAGGTGATTCAGCCGAATATATTCGGTCGATTATGAATATTCGGTAAAGCTGCCGAATATTCCGAATACAGAATATAACATAAATATTCGGCCCATCTCTAATTATTATAAAATCTTTGCAGGTAAAGGTGAAAATATTTGGGACGTCTTCGTTCACGAACAGCCTTGGCGGATCGAAGGCAACGCGACCGGTGACGTCACCACGGACTCTTACCACAAGTGGAGAGAAGATGTGAGGATTGCTTCGGAGATGGGACTGCATTTCTATAGGTTAGATTTTTTTTATTATAAGTACTACTAGTAATATTTAAAACACAATACAATACAAAAAAGATTTATTGCAACCAACACCATGATATGTTTTTACTTTTTACATTATAAGACACAATAAAAAAAATACAGTGCAATAAATTTTGAAAAATAAAATAGCATAGGATAACAATCGAAATTACAACACTTCTGACAACAATTAAATTTGCTACAAAAGGCTATCGCTTGCATTGTGGCTACAAAAGGCCCTGGCTCAGCATAATGTGGCAGAGGCAAACTCCACAACGCTGATTGAGTTTCAATAAACGTTCATGTTGAGTTTTCACGTATTTTAAGTTATATAGGTGCGACATTTACTTTTGACCTAATTAAAATACAATTTACCCCTCAGGTTTTCCCTAAGTTGGACTCGTCTCTTCCCAACGGGATTCACAAATGAGATAAACGAGGCCGGTGTGAAATACTACAGTGACCTGATAGACCATCTCCTTGAAGTTGGGATTGAACCAGTGGTGACTCTGTACCATTGGGATTTACCTGTCAAGATGCAGGATATGGGTAATAAAGAGTTCAAAAATTATTGAAATGTAGAGATAGGTATATCGCAAGAATCACGCAATTTAAGTTATTTCTTCACTCAGTATAAAAGTGTTAAGCTAATCTTCAATTTATTAAGTATGTTTTTCGACGTCCGACGAGTCTGTAAATGTTTTCTTCATTGTAGAAAAATAGAAAATAGATTTATCATATTCCAAACTTTAAGTTACGTAACAACGTGGAAAATTATGGATTTGCCGTATTGATTCGTGGTTTAGAAATACATAATAGATTCGCCGTATTGATTCGTGATTTCTTAGCAAGTTAAAATATTTCTTCATGATGTTTTTATCTTTCTTGCAGGCGGCTGGACAAACCCCCTCATAGCGGACTGGTTCGCAGATTACTCCAGAAAAGTGTTCGAATTATACGCAGATCGAGTGAAAACCTGGTTAACTATAAATGAACCATCAATATTATGTGATATTGGGTATATGACTGGGACATTTGCTCCGGGGATTATCGAGGACCAGTTTGCACCTTACATTTGTACCAAAAACATACTTCTAGCTCATGCGAAAGCTTATAGGATATTCGATCAGGAGTTTAGACAGATCAGTGGAGGTAAATAAGTTTTTTTTATCCGATAATTGCATAATTGATAAATCGTAAACTAATGCTAGTTGAAAATAATTCCGAATAACTTAAAATTAAAAAAATATAATATATTTTTAAAATTTAAGATAGTTACCACAGTTACCCAATATTAAAATCTATCGATATCAATTTATGTACAAGCACTACACATCTTTTTATATCTGTTATATCTGTATAATGAAACAGCAAGATTTCACATGTCCACTTATGAAAACATTGAAACAAAGTTAATCGTAGAAATGATTATGATTATGTTTATATATAAATCATACCAACCTGAAGGTTTTTTTACAATAATCTTGCAGGTCGCATATCAATCCCAAATCAGGCGCCATGGTACGAGCCGCTAACACAAGACGATGAGGAGGTCGCTGAAATGGCTATGGAACTTGCGGTACGAATCTTCTTGCTTCATATAAAATAAGAGCGTGTGTGCCGAGCACATTTGTCAGAAGTGAAACTTCTTTTGCAAGATTCGAAGATACTAAAATCGTCGCCTTGCTACGTGGTGTGACAGTATTGCCATGACGAGACCTTTTTTTTAAAGTGCAGAAATCTTGCATAGATACCCACGGCCTCCGGGGAAGTGGCCGTGGGTTATGTCGGATTTCTACCGACCAAAACCCCACTGCGTTCCGTCAAGCCGCATCAACGAGAGGGCTACGGGTATAGGTAGAATTATTAATCCGTGACCCCATCAGCGGCAGCGGCATCACCGGGCCCAAACAAGCTAAGAGCCTGCCATGCCTTACCCTCATGGAGCGGCGTGAGCTGAACACGTCCCGCTATGATGGGACCTTGAAAATTCACTCATATTAAATTATGAAAGCTTTTTATTTAACCTGGTTATTCAATCGCCGAGACTCTCTTGTACTCGGAAAAAGTTCTACGATCAAATGTAGAGCCAAGCGTCTAACTCTACACGTGTTTACTCCACAAGCCCTAGTAGATAATAATTTTGATCAGTAATACCTATACGTTAATAGGCACTTAGATTTCCAAGAATTTCTTAGTGGAATTCAAAATCAAAATAATTAAATTAAATTATCGTATTATGTAAATATTTATTTTATTTATACAATAAATAAATAGTTCATTTTATTCCTCGAAGTATAATAAATATGTGGTTTTAATTAATTAAATTACGTTTTATTTTATAATCAACAGGCAGGTAGATTCTGTCATCCGATCTTTTCTAAAGATGGTGGATGGCCACCAAAACTAGAAAAACTAATGTGGAAGATCAGTCTCATGGAAGGACACACAAGATCTAGATTACCTGTCCTAACAGAAGAAGAGAAAAAATTGATAAAAGGTAATTTATATCATTTAAACCAAGTTTGAGCTACCTAAACTCGATTTTTTTTGAACATACCGAATAATAGAACAAGATAGTCAGTATTACAAATACGGCTCACAAGGAAAATATAATTTCTACAAATATGATGCCTATCAACAAAGAAAACTTCTGAAATTCCTTATTTCATGAGGAAACGGTAAAGCACTATCCTATACATTACATAATAGTGAAGTTCAGTTTAAAAGCTCTACCAATTTTTCATAATCTAATATAGATACTATTAAATTTTACATCAAACACTGTTACATTATATTGCACGCCTCATAAGCGAAGCGTTGAGGTGGGTACTACTGTCACTTCGCGCAAAACATCTGATTTTTCAAACTTAAAATGTCTTTATGTATCATACATTGCACTTGTAAGATAATACATACACACATATATTAAGAAAAAACACTATTTTTAACGTTCATGATATTTTTGATGTCATTTTTGTTATTTAAACTAGTTAAAAAACAGTTTAAAAAAGTTCTGTCTTGGACGTCCGTGTGTCTGTATGTGCGGATCCTTTTTCTTGTTAACACGATAGCGACCGAAATACTTTACTAATCGAGTCTTTTTTTTTCTCTTACGCTTGAGTATGCTCAGGAATAGAACCCTTTCATTTTTCAGGGTCTGATTCGATGTGGTTTAATTGTTATTAAATAAACAAAAATAATAATTAATAAATATTTATTAAAAAAAATTATGAGGCGTGCACTTTTGGATTTTCCAAATTATTTTAATTTTATTTTAACAGGAACAGCAGATTTCTTTGGACTAAACTACTATACCTCTCGTGCGATACGACAAGCGAAGCCGGGTGAGAAGATAGGCCAGTGGTTCCTTGAGGGATCGCCAGAACTGAATGCGGTGATGGAAGTTCCAGCTGATGGCTATTATAGCTCTTCACCTCTTGTATATGTAAGTAATAGAATTCAAAATATACAAACAAAAACACAAAAATTGTTTATTGTGCTCCACAGAAAATTACAAATGAGATCAAATAAGTAAGCCAAAGAGCACAATATATTTGAACACGTATAAAAAATACATGCAGATGAACTCCTCCTCCTTTTGTTTTTGGAAGTCGGTTTATTATATTGTGATCAGGATCAGTTTTTATTAGAGAATTGAAAAAAGGTATTTTAAAAATTTGTTGGCACATAAGAAGGTTCACAAATAACAGAATTTAATGATTTTATTTAAAAAAAAAATGTAATTTATAGTTAAGTATTTCATTCGAATCTGGGAATATAAGCATGATAAATTCGTTTATTGTAATACTGTGCTTAAAGGCTACGGACACTTCCCTAAAGTTAATTATACCTCGAAAAGCATGGTCATTATCCTATAAAAAATATTGTAGATATATCCTGAAGGCCTGCGCAAACTGTTGAGCTGGATTAAACAAGCATATGGAGACTGGGAGATCTTCATCACAGAACATGGCTACCCCACCTCTGGGTTGGAGCTCAATGACTATAATAGGGTCGTTGCTATTGGAGAACACTTGGAACAGGTATCTTCTTGATATTATAAGTGTAAACATTTGTAAAAAAAGTTATTTGTAACTTTAACACGCTAGAACTATTGAATGGATGGATATTTATTAGTTTTATATTAAAATACTTCATAATTGAGATGTTTTGAAATAATTTGAAAAAACCGATGACGAGGCGGGATTAGAATCCGCGTCTTTACCTAAAAAAATATTGATTCAGAAAATAGAAACATATTTTATTTCTCGATAAAGATGCATATTCGGATTTCGGGTCATTGTTTGTATATTTAGGATATCTCCCGTTATAGTTTGCCGTATAACTTAGGTACTTTTATGATTTAAGTTTACGTTTAGCATGAAAGCTCAAAGAAGGCCTATGTTTTTTTTACGGTGAAGAGGAATTGCATTCTTTTACAGTTATATGTACTAACAATATCACTTTCCTTAGGTCCAACGGTCCATAAAGGATGATGGAGTGAATGTGACTGGTTATACGCTCTGGTCCCTGTTAGATAATTTCGAGTGGGCAAGTGGTTTCTCGTAAGTATAGCATAGTTGACAATAATATTTTACATGCAAAAGTGTGTGGAGATGGATGGAGGTTTATTATAATTTCTGAAAAGCAGCTTATCAGATCGAGGTGATCTTCAGCTTATCAGAATATAAAAGAATGGTGGTTAAGTATTAAAAATAAGTATACAGGATGTTTTTACACTATACCACGATATACATATAAGGCAAATATAAGGCAAAAGCCAAGTTGTCTCTGGTTAGGAATAGACTATCTTGAATAGGTATGTCAAATTTCATCCAGATTCGATTATGCAAAAATTAGTAACAGACATTCCCTGATAAACATAAACACATACACTTAAGTATGTGTTTGTAGAAGCAGTCAAATTATTATTTATTCACAAATCTTTACGAACTATCTTCAATCTGTTCTGAACTTATTTAAGTTGCAAAGAAGTTTTGCTACCACATTTTCATTGACATGTTTCTTTTCACAGACAACGATTTGGTGTTTACCAAGTTGACATGGACGACCCAGAACTTAAAAGGATACCTCGACTGTCCTCCAAGTACTACACTTGTGTGATTAAACACAACACATTTGATGTACCAAGTACCTGCTTCAACCAATCAGAAAGCGCTATTCGTGCTACGAGGCAATCCCTACCGAATTTCCCGATCCCTAACATGGGAGAAAGCGTTAGCTTTTTCAAGGAAGTGTATGAAAATAGACGATGCATTGTAAAAGTTATGAAATTGGGGGCAAAAATGATGGCATTAGTTGGCGCGAATAATTAGGTGTCTATGTTTTTTACGCTACATCAATTTGGAGGTCTCTATGATCAAATTAAAAGACAGTTTATGTAAATAATTATCGTTATGGTTTGCTGATGTAAAGTTTGAATGAATAAACTTAAATATAATATAAATTATAATTATTTATGATATCAGAACTTGGTGTTTTATTTAACCTAAGACCCTATTCGAGACTACGATTACGACCTACCTACGTTTTTTTTATAATTTTCTAACAAAAAAAATAACAGAAATCCTGTCCTGTTTTATCATTTTTGTCATGTTCCGATATATTATAATAAATTTTCATTTAAATATTAAAATTATACACTATGGAGAGCCATTCTAAGGCCATTGCTCTCATAGGAATGTTCTAATTTGCCTTTCCAGAATTTCGAGGCAGGGTAAACCTCTCCTGGTTTTAATTTTTTTTTTTGGTATATCAATACTTTAGCAAATAGTTAGCTATATTGTTTACATGCATCATATATTCTTGTAAAAACTAAAAAGGCGTTGTTTTTGTTAAACAGAAGGTACTCGATTTAAATTGACTTATTATTATTTTTCTCTTAATTATATTCTGGTATCACCAGAAAAAAAAGGTTTCTAAGTTACGTTCGTGGGCAAAAACACGCCACAAGTCTATTAGAGGTCGTTAAAGAATTTAAATGGGTTGTTGATTCATTATTACGAAAATAATGGGATCTTTAATATGCTGATCAAGGTATCTATAATTAAGTCAATTAATAAATAAAACTATTAAGAAGCTTCGTCCTTAAAAAATACTTTATATGCGTAATTAACGTGATTTACTTTAACGATGTTTAATAAATGTAAAAAAAAACGAAATCAATTCAAATGAGAAGAAATATGTACTTAGGCGTAAAGAAGTTAAATTGGCGCGGATTACTCATGTTTTTATTTGAGTTTAGTTCATGTATAATTAATGTAACATATTTTTAATACTACATACAGTTAAAAAAAACAATGAGTTTTTGCAACTAGAGTGAATTGTTTTTGTAATTAAACTTTGGATATACATATAAAAGTTCCTAATCGTAATACATTACTAAAACTCCCTTCGTATTAAATACAAATAAAAACAATTTGGAATTGTAATTCCAATTGTGGATTTTTTTTGTAGTAATTCTCATTTTCTCTCTCTATTAGTCTTAGTCGGTAGCCGATACTAACGCTCCGTTTGTCCACAAAAATTACCCACTAAACAATAAATAACATTCTTCATTATATTATGTAGTACAGTAGTTGTAGATTTGCGGGTATTTGAACATTTGCTCTGGTTACTACACAATCACTTGGCATGTCCGGGCTAGAGAGGGGGTCAGTCAATATCGAACTGTCAGACCGAACGCGCGTATAACCTGAGATAATTACTCAGGTTTTTGCTATTATGCTATTATGCCTATTTAATTAATATGGCTCAGTAATGACGGTTTAAAAAGATTTTATTATAATAAGTCTGTGCTATTCTGTGTGGATATACCAAATGGATTTACGAAGTGTAGGTACTATGTAACAATATAATTATGAGTTTTCGTGAATGGCTTATCTTGTAGACAGCTATAAATTCAACATACTAAAGTTTACAACCGACAACGTAGCGGCAACGTCGCATTGGTTCTTGATTTTTATGGGTAATTAGAAATTATATTCTAAATTCTAATGAGTTTAAATATTTGAGAGGCGTAATAAGGTGTCAACGCTCGCTTTTGTTTGTATAGCTATTTAGTTTAATAGATAAACAAACAAACAAAATATGCTTAATTTATATCTTAATATGTCTATTTGAATAATGAGAGCGAACTATGTAGGTACTTCTAACAATTTGACCACTGATTGATTTGTAGTTGATTTAAAATGAGTTTTTGTACTCTTTTCATTAAAAGAATACAAAAACTTTTGTAGAGATATTGGGTTAGCTACAATTTGACAAATTTTTAGCTGAGAGGAAATGAATGAATGTATTTTTTTTTCCTACGTGCGTGGGAGGCTACAACCGCTCACCCCCCCAACCGAGCGCCAGCAGACGTTCACGAGGCTTTATAATATGTACTATACTCTGATGCGTCTGACGAATTATCTCTTGAGAGGAAATAATGAACCAAATTTGGACCTGGCTCACGGACCATTATATTGGTAACTGCAAAGCTAAGTAAACTATACATCTCTTAGACTATGTACATAATATGTTTTATAATAAAAAAGTTAGTATTATATTAATTCAGCATCTCTCGGACTATATATAATGTTTATAATTAAAAATTAAGTTCACACATTATTTAATATAAATAATCAGTTGTGATCATGTTCTTCCGGGTACTGGTTGTGTTCAGGTTAGTTAAAAATTATTTAGTTAACCGCGTTAAATTAGTTCAGTGTTAACTTATTTATTTATACATATTTCAAACGTGTATATCTATTACTAGATACACAATGACAAGATGGTTTTTGATGAAATTGAGGATGGCAGTAGACATATTTTCGGGAATAATGTTTATCTATAAATATTTATTTAAACAAAGTTAAGTAATAAATAAATTTTAGAGATGATATTATGATTTAAACATAACGAATAAGTAAGCGTTAAAATACATTTGATAAACACTTCCAAAATGTGATAATTGAGATAAGTACAATTAAACATTGCATATTATCTTTAGAAATAAAAATATCATACTTGCTGACTCATGCCTCTGTTCTCAAAATTTTTTTTTCCGCTTTTTCAACATTTTAAGCTATTGCATAGCTTTTATCGCGGGCCTTGGGCGCGGGGACCGAATCGAGAAATTCCGTAACGAAAAACCTCACGCTCCCCACTCCGACGGACACGGAGGTGTGGCTTGAAGGCATGACATGCAATAGCTTTACCGCGGCAGTCCCCGAGTGCCACACGTCTTTTTTTATTGCTAATTCCGCTTCTATACCTATAGGTAGCGTGAAATTACAGCCTTTCTCGACACATGAACTATTGAGCACAAAAAAAGTAAATTCGAACCAGTAAGTAGTTCCTGAGACTAACATGTTGCTTCAAAGAAACAATAGTTAATTACATATTAACAACTACAAAAATCCTCAAGATTTAAGATAATTGTCAACGTTAATTTTTAACTAGAATTTACTTCAATTCTTGAAATTAATTATAAAATATTGATTTAATAAATGTCTGAAGAGAAAGTAACTGTTTAAAAATATCGTTTTGTGAAATGAAATTTTATATAAGTTGTTCAAAGTGTCGACCATCAGCACTGTATACTGTTAGGTATTAGGTATTAAAGCTTCTAGGTATGTATTAGAAAAAAAATGTATGCGTGTAGGAGTACTACGTGTAGGAGTACTACGTGTAGGAGTACCTACTAGAGTACACACGTAAGAAGTGAAACTTCTTTATGACCTTAAAAATGTCACGAGTATGGCGTAACGCAAAAATGTCACGCGTACGGCGTAACGCAAAAATGTCACGCGTACGGCGTAACGCAAAAATGTTACACTAAATTTTTGTCCAACCCCGATAAAGAAGTTTCACTTCAAAATCACATTAATCTGCTTCCAAATAAATTATTAAATTATTATTATTAATTATTAATATCATTAATTAATCATTTATCTTAATAACTAAAATATAACACCACAAAATTTCAGCGTCCTTTGCACAGCACAATGCATGGCCCACTCGTTTCCACCAGGGTTCAAATTTGGCGCCGCGACATCAGCTTATCAAATAGAAGGGGGTTGGAATGTTTCTGGTAAGAAATATATTATTTAGCAAAACAAACTGTCTTACCACAAAAAAACTTTATAGGTACAAGCTTTAACTTTAAGCGCGGGTTCTCTTTAATCTGGTTTGGTCGTATTTCCCATAGACAACTATTAAAGTGACAGATCCCTGGTTTAAAGTTAGACTGTGTTTATTGTTTTGTGGCAAGACCAAAAATATTTGCATCTTTGTTTTTGACATGATTTTGAAATGTAGGTTTCTAGAACAAATTTAATTTTTTAGGTAATTTTCAAGGCTTTAGCTTTTAGCTGGGTTAATTGACTAAAATTTTAATACGATATGTTAAATAATAAAAAACATTTATTCGGCTAAAAGGATTATGTTTATATTTTCTTTAATATTAATTTGTTTATATTATATTTAATCTTTTACCTGCTCCAGCGGCGTTAAAAAATTTATACAATTTTTTTTGTATTTGCGGATAAAGCCGCAGTCAGAATAGCTATTGCCTATGCCATCACAAGATGTGACGAGACGCAAAGAATTAACACTGAATAATATAGGTATTTTATAATAGGTGTGTTAATTGAATTCTTTAATTATTAACTTTTAATAAAGGTATGTGTCTATAATAATACATATTAGTACTGTCTATTGTAAACAATCTGAATCATACGGTTGAATTATTCAATCAGTTATTTTTTATGAATTTTTTATTGTAACCAGGCTCTATTTCTATAGAGATTTGCGATGTGTTTGTAAAGAAGCAATAGTATCGCTTCAAACGCTTTTGAATGGCCGGTTGGCTTGATTGGTAGTGACCCTGCCTTCCAAGCCAGGTCGTGGGTTCAATTCCCACTCGGGACAAATATTTGTGTGATGAACATAGATGTTTGCTCTGTGTCTGGGTGTTAATTATCTATGTACCTAAGTATTTATTTAAAATTATATATGTATGTTTATCAGCCATCTGGTTTCCATAACACAAGGGAAAGCTTAGCATGGGATCAGATCGTGCCGTGTGTGAAAATTGTCCCGAAATATTTATTTATCACTACATAGTATAAAACAAAGTCACTTTCTCTGTCCCTATGTCCCTTTGTTTGCTTAAATCTTTAAAACTACGCAACGGATTTTGATGCGGTTTTTTTAATAGATAGAGTTATTCAAGAGGAAGGTTTCAGTATATAATTTATAAGGCTTTAGACAAAGCGGGCGAAGCCGCGGGCGGTAAGCTAGTTTATTTATAAATGAAGCGGTACTATTGGTTCTTCACCTCGGTACGCAACCTCCACACATCTCTAGTGGAAATACAGCGTTAACATTTATTGGCTTTCAGGCAAAGGTCGTAACATTTGGGATACATTTACACACGGCTCAAGCAATACAGTGGTCGATGGAAGCAGTGGGGACATAGCGTGTGACTCCTACCATTTGTGGCAGCAAGATGTTGAAATGGCTGAGGAATTAGGACTTGATTTTTATCGGTAAATTTTCAATCATAACATTAATTGTTTTTATTATGGGTAAAATAAAATTATTGGAAAAATATTTTTTGGTAAAAGCTCAAAATTCAAACAGTCTGATAGATTATGCAACACGTGTTATTGATTATTTTTTGTAGGCAAGTACATCATCCTCACCTTTATATGGCTTTTTTTATTCTAAAATATTTTAATAATTAAGTACACTAAAATTTAGCTCTACAAAAAACAACCTTCATTACTTTTCATCTAACTGCTTGCACGGTCATCATAAAGTAATGAGGTCGTCAGAGACGCCGTAAAGAATATACCCGATGGCTAATATCGAACCATATTATTTATAGAATACATTATATAATTACAGATTCTCCATATCATGGTCCAGGCTACTCCCAAAAGCGTTCGCAAATGAGATAGATGAAGATGGAGTAGCATATTACAATAACTTGATCAATGAATTGTTGAAACGCAACATAGAGCCTGTTATTACTCTGTACCATTATGACCTTCCACAGACCCTGCAAGATCTTGGTAAGTACTATTGCTTTATGTAAGATGAGAAATAATTAGCAAAACTTGGTGTTAAGGAACGCTCTGTCTATTTGCAGTCACATATTTATTTCTGGACGTATTTTTCATTTAGTGAGATTGGGACAAGTATAAAGATCCTGTACAATATAATTCATGTCTTTTTAAAACGAATCTATGGCGTCAAAGTTAAATAGTAACGCACTTTATAATCTTATGTAAAGTTTCATTTGATGCTATTATAATACCTACCATACTATTATTGGCTATTTGATTTCTCTTTGCGACTATGTTCACGTGCTATCTGAATATTAGGTACAATGAAACTTGAACAACTACACAGTTTCCATCTACTTACACTTATATACAAATACACACTTATACACTTATAGACACATATTACAATAATTATAAAATGTAAGTAACTGAGAACTTGTGCAGGTCACTTAATCTTATTACATTAATTAATGCATTATATAAAACAATAGTAATTTATTTCAGGTGGCTGGGTGAACCCCCTCATAGCAGACTGGTTTGCCAACTACGCCAAAGTAGCTTACTCCCTCTACGCTGACAGAGTAAAGACTTGGCTCACGATCAACGAACCATCCATACTGTGTGACTACATTTTCAGCACTGGGATGTATCCTCCAATGATAAGGGAACCCGTGCTGGGACCATATTTGTGTAACAAGAATGTCCTGTTAGCGCATGCCAAGGCTTGGAGAATATATGATGAAGAATACAAGCCTGTTTTTAAAGGTACCTATAATATGTGTTGTTAGTCGGAGTTAATGAGGTCGTTAAATACATACTTATGTCTTTTTAGATAAATTAAATGCATTAATTATATAATCGGCAAATAAAAATGGGATTATTGCGTGACAAATGGCAGTCGTCTTAATGATCATCATTGCTACATGAACGATTAGAATTAATTTTGTAATTAAAATAATAGAAATAAATAAATAAATGATTTATTGTTGTGTGGGCAACAAAAATTACTTATTACATAAGCATTTTAATTTCAGGTCGAGTATCGATAGCCAATAACCCAGTATGGATAGAACCAGCTTCTCCAGAACATGCAAACTTGGCGGAACTCGCCAGGGAATTTGGGGTAAATTTCTTAACATTATTTATTTTACAGACAGTATAATACACACTACTGCAGTAGTCATACCAATTCGATAGAAGTGCATATTAATTACCAGTTACAACGTAAAAAAATCTTTTTATATTCTTATTTCTTACCAAACGTACATTATATAGGTACCTACTAAAAGCACATTAACTGTGCAATATTTTCAATATCTATTATTTGTATGAATTTATTGTAAATCCTTGTTATTAATTATTCCAGGCTGGTCGTTATTCCCATCCGATATATTCAAAAAAGGGTGGATGGCCACCAAGTGTCGAGAAGCACATGGCAATACTGAGCAAGAAGCAGGGCTATCCAGAATCAAGACTACCCTCATTCAGTATTGAAGAAATTGAACTTATACGAGGTAAAATTTTATGTGATTTCTTTTATTTATGCTGACCTCCTAAAACATACAAAGCAGACCATAATATATATCCGTAAACAATGAATCAGTATTTCTGTATGTTGTACGACATACACGGTGAATAAATCCCGTTTAAAATCCGGTAAAGTCTTTAATTTGTAAACTGGACACATTATTTTATTTAACAGGTACTTATGACTATTACGGACTTAATCATTACACGAGTCGTGTTATTCGCCCAAGACGACCAGGCGAAGAAACTGGGCCATGGATCTTCTACGGCTCCACGGATTTGGATGCTGTGTTGGAAACGCCGAATTCATGGCCCACTACTGATGCTGATGACGTTGTTGTAAGTGCTTTAAAAAAGGAATATCCTTTTGCAAAAAGATAAAGTTTCGTTTCTTTAAATTTAAGGATACTTACCGGGTTTATATCGCATTAAAGGTTTTATCCTGTGGTTTTATCCTAGTCTACAGGCACCACACAGACACAGACTAATAATAATATACTTACCTACTACCGACGTATACAACTATAGGTAACAATAAGTTATAAAATACGTGAGCCGTTTTTGTTTACATTTAAATATTCTTATCCTTCTCATTTGCAGTACCTAAAGCAAATAAATATTCCAATATTATTAATTCACTCTTTCGTTATGTATTTTACACCCAAATTGTGAAGATCGTTTCTAATTTAGATTAGGTAGAACGATAACTTTCAATCGTGAAAAGATTTTATCCTATTCTATGTTGATAGCAAATGAATTAATTAATCTCAAATAAAACAATTTTTCCAGATGTATCCTAAAGGAATTCGTAAGCAATTGGAATGGCTTCATCACAAATACGGAAATATAACCTTCCTGATAACAGAGAACGGCTGTGCAAGTCGCAGTGATGACAATGACCAAGACAGAATAGCCTTTATTAAAAGCTATTTAGAGCAGGTAACACTTTAATTTATTTAGTTATTCCGTTAAAATTTCATAATAGCTGTGTTTTACCTGAAAATAAAACACATATTAAATACTTACCTATATTTGAAGCTTACTTCATTGAGAAGGTACCTAGCTTTTTCCGCCTATTTTTCCCTCTCTTTCCGTTGTATATATGCTATCTCTCTCGCACACCTCTCCACCAGGTGGCGGGGCGCACGATAATGTCGGGCGCTGGATGTTTTTCATTGAGTCGAAATCCACAACAGGTGGACGTTAAGTGTAAGCTTCAAATATAGGTAAGTATTTAATATGTGTTTTATTTTCAGGTAAAACACAGCTATTAAACACTTGACCGTAATTTGAAGCTTACTTCATTGAGACCTGTTTGTTACCCACCTGGTGTACAATATATGGACGCCAATGTGAATTTGAATACATAAGTAATTACTTATTTCTTTATTTGAAAGAGTAAGGTGTGCAGATAGTATACCTACCAATAAATCACACAAATTTTTATATTATATAATATATTAACAATCCCAGATGAAAAGTTAATCAAATAAGAACCAAAAAGTTAATCATAATGATTAAAAGTATTAGAACTTATGAGATTGGTTCAAGCGTACCTTAGTTAACCTTTTGGGCTTGAAAAGTTAAAGTTACTACAATTTTCACTATCTTTAGCGTAAATCTGCGAAAGCGCCAGTAACGACTTTCAATTACGCATTTAGATGTTACTTACAAAATGAAGCAACAGCTGATCCCGACGAGGCAAAAATACCTCAAACTCAAACCTTTATTTATTCAATTAGAACTCTGTAGAAGCACAATTGAATCATCTTTACATAGAATTACCACCTGTCTCAACTCACACAGTTTTAACCCAACCTGCTACAAGCGGACAAGAAGAGAACTTGGTCCTTACTTTTTGGGGTCAGAAATAAATTTAAAAGGTCACCCCTTGAATAAGGCAATAAAATATCAAAACAGGTAAACGGTTTTAATTATAATACAGATTTTTAACATCAAACCAAACCGTGCGGTATCTATTAATGTTTAGAGCCAACGCCACCAATCATAATCTAAACATGGCTAGTACTTTCAGTACAATGCATGAATTATTTATTTAAAACTGATAGGTCATAAACTCTGTACTGGAAACAAATATACTGAACTTAACTCTTAAGAGACTAAAATGATAAGGAGCTTATCTGTGTCCCAAAACTGCAATTACTACAGCCAAGTACGTTACTTTTAATCAATTCGGTTTTAAGATATAATTATGATTTACATAAGAACTTATATACCGAAAGCCTCGGGACTACATAACGTGACTTATCTTCTTATATATAAAAATGAATCGCAAAATGTGTTGGTAAGCGCATAACTCGAGAACGGCTGAACCGATTTCGATAATTCTTTTATTATATTCCTTGAAGTACGAGGATGGTTTTTATGTAGAGAAAAACGTAAGTACCACGAGCGAAGCCGGGGCGGACCGCTAGTTTATAATAATAGTGTTTGTGCACAACACTAGGCAGTCAACAGCTATATGAACGTCAGATAGGAAAAGAGCCAAATTTATCCAGTCAGTAACAAAGGATTTTAACTATAGTTACTTTATTCTAATTCAACCAACTACTACTAGCTACTCCGTATGTCTTTTGGATAGACGGAGGCAAATAGGATTTTTATTCCAACTATATCATTTGATATTTTGAAAATGTACTCCACATTTTCATACCGTCAGAGTCATTTTGCAGATTATAGTGGTGCAGCACTGAACACTGTCTATTAGGTGGCTGATGCTGCTGACCGGGCCTTCAGTTCCGCTTTCCAGAATACCTTCACCCTTCTAGGTGTTACTACTACTGAAATAGCGGTACTCTATCGCGTCGTTCAGGTCTCTAACTGACTAGGATTTCTCATATTATCGTAACAACCCTCGCTCGTTCTAACGAGGATAAATTATCGCCAAGGAATTCTGCTGCAGGATAATGGCAAGAGAGATTATAAGCTTAACTATGCAATATTATGTTAAGGAATATGGTGGGTTTTGAATACTATCGTCGTCTGAAAGTATCTCCTTTCGATTAACTGCATTAAGGATGCAGATCTGATCCCATCTTTGTTCCGTAGGAATGCTACGACAGTCTAAACGTTACACTGAACAAAGAAAATTGCCCTGAATATAGTCGGTTGTTCCAACATCCGTAATATGGCTAGCCTAAGGTTAGTTATCCCTTGATTGTAACTGCTACCAATGGAGGCATTGCTCCTGTGTTGTCCACAGTTGTGCGAGTGCAAAAATGAAGAACTGAGCTCGTGGGAAGCTATGTCGAATGAATCTGTGTTAAGATTATGACAGTATAGGACAGTTAGCTGTGGATGCGAAGACAGGACATTACTTTATTCATCCGTAAACACGCGAGGCAGCCACGGACAGCGATATAGCAAGAACTAAACTAGCAAAGTTTAGTTCGCTTACCAGACTTTGTCATGTTTTAAATGCAGTATATCCTCTGAATAGCATTGCATTTATGACTATTGATAAACTTAATTCACCCGTAAACACGAGAAGCAGGCACGGATAGCGATATAGCAAGAACTAAACCAGCAAAGTTTAGTTCGCTTACCAGACTTATATTTTAAAAGCCGTATAGCCTGTACATTTCATTTATTGCCCCCCCCCCCCCTCAAAGCAAAGAAATGAGAAGTCATTTGGCAGAGCTTTCTCGTTAAGGGTAGGGGTTCCAAGTAATATCTAATAATAAGAGGCTTTTGTTTGGAAAGATTGACTTTCCGTTATTTATCCTCTATCCTATGTAACTCAACAGTCAGTATTCTCAGCATTCGTTGAGTACTTAAACGTTTTACGTTAATAGTTGTATATAACTTTATTATACAATATAATAATCCTGGTGGGATGACAAAAAACTTGTCTAACAAACGATTATCCTAATCCCTCAGCGATTTATTGTTTGAGCCCCGAAGAAAAATCTCATGGGTGCAATAATAAGGTCAAATGGGTTGAAAAACGAGTCAAATAAATTGCCTACAAGACCGGGCAACTAAAATAGGCCTATGAGAGGTCAACTATACGTAATCAATCGTCATTTGTTACATTCAATCGCTTTGCGATTAAAAAATCTCTTCCGATGTTTGTATATGTAAATTGGTCGGCTAGTGCCATTTAATTACGATACCAAACATACCGTTGACACAAGGCTTGGTGACAATCCTCGAAACCACCGCCACAAATCATCTGCGAGATGATATTTGATCCGACTCGCCTTCCTTTGTTGTGATTAGGCTTTGCATTGGTAAATACAATTTGTTCAATTCCAATTTCCATAATTGGTAAACCAATGGTGGTTTCCTGATTCCTGAAGCGTAAACTTTTAGGATACGAAGTATCAATTTCATGCGCCCATTATTTGACGTATCTAACCTTTATTGTATTTATTAGGTCATTTACTATACTGCCCACTGTGAAGTAGATTTCAAAACCTTTTTCTACCTACCTTAGAAGAGTGAAGATCCGATACGGTCATATCCAAAACTTCTTTCGTGGGTCCTCGTTGACAAAAGCAAATATCTATGATCATTTTAATGATCAATCCTTTGTATATTTGCACCAATCGCCATTAAAGCCCCGCGAGGGCTGATATATATTTGCACCATTTCCCCGTGGGGACGGTTGTTATCAAAGCCCCGCGAAGGCTGATATATATTTGCACCATGTCTCCGTGAGGTACTGTTGTAATCAAAGCCCCGAGAGGGCTGATATATATTTGCACCATTTCTCCATGAGGGACGGTTGTAATCAAAGCCCCGCGAGGGCTGATATATATTCGCACCATCTTTTCCGTGAGGGACGATTGTAATCAAAGCCCCGCGAGGGCCGATATATATTTGCACCATTTCCCTGCGAGCGACAGCTGCGCGAGGGATGTTTGTAACTAGAAATAAGTAGGGCCTGCCAAAAAATGCTTAAGAGACACCCTGCGAGGGTGAATTTGACCTGGCTAACCCCTGCGAGGAGTAGTGGCCACATTTATGTATTCTGCTTCGAGCAAGAATACACCTTAGTGCTAATATAAAAATAGCAGTAAATAATCATTTAAATAATATAGCAATTAACAAGGTCCTTTAACTTATTTTCCAATGTTAGCGACATTTAATAAATTCATAATTCAAATCAATTCACTAAATTTTAAAATGAACTTCGATTCATATTTATTTTTGTTCATGCAATCGATGTAACATTTAGTTGCTTTATATCCGTTAACATTCCTTACGAACGCAACCATACCGTCGTAGGACGTTATATTTAATTGCACAAAATAATCTCCACTCACCCGCAATTTTTTACTTTTTGTCAAGGTGTACAAGTTTATAAGATTATTCTAAAACGTTAGAAATGAATTGTAAATCCTTTGAAATAAGTGTATCTAAATCTAATTTATATTAAGATATCTCGATAATTATTATACGATAACCCTTTCAGCACAAGTTCAGTAAACCAAAGAATTTAATTGTAAAATTTTGGTACTTACTCGTTTTAACAAAAAAGTTGCATCATTTGAACATAGGAAACGTAATTTTCAATCAAATTAGCCGTGTGTAATATGTCTATTTTCACATAAAAACGGATCAGAATAATACTCATAAAAGGACACGTATAGACTACGGATAGTTTTGAATGTGTGGAACATTCATGGTACGTATCTACTATACATGAGCGAATTCCATCATTATTCAGTTGAGCGGTAACTCCCGTACGATTTATAAAATAAAATCACAACATGTTCTGACATGTCGTGACTTCTTGGAGCTGACTCATCTCGTTCGATAATTTTTAGTAATAAACTATGATAGGAATTCCGAACCGTTCCTAGCGATAACGACAATGTAATAAAGTCGTAGCAATGGATTGTATGCCTGTAAAGCTTTGAGTTGGCTCATATCCATACTAAGTATTAATTGTAATTTTTCCACGAAAAATTCACTTGTACCCTTGTAATAAAAACACATTATTAAAAATGAAATAAAATATTAAAAATATCTATATACAAGAGAGGGTATTTGATATATCTAGTAATATCAAATAATCACAAAAGTAATATTAACGATTCGAGTAAAGCCGAACGGTAACACCGTTAAAATAGCTTTACTCACAGTATTAAAAATTCAAATATTAATTAGTACATATTGCATAATGAAATATTTCAAAAGAAAAGTTACTATTTCAAGTAAAATGTAACGGTTGTATCGTTAATTTTAAATATCTTTATTCATGCTATTAAGTATTTAAGCATATTGAAAAATAAACTATTGCTGAAGGATTCATTAAAAACCTCAGCATTTTAAATAAAGTCCAACGATTATACCGTTGACTTTAAAGATTTTTACTCATTTTTAAGTAAAATATTATTAGAATAGATGTAAAAATAACTCACTGTACCGATCCGACGGGATACACTTTTTAACACTTTTAGCACTTGCTTTAAGCAATACTTAATACTTAATAGCACCAAGGTTGTAGTCTTGTAGACAACCTTCTCGCGGCGGAAGCTAGACGCCAATGAAAAACATCCAGCGCCCGACATTATCGTGCTCCCCGCCACCTGGTGGAGAGGTGTGCGAGAGAGATAGCATATATACAACGGAAAGAGAGGGAAAAATAGGCGGAAAAAGCTAGGTACCTTCTCAATGAAGTAAGCTTCAAATTACGGTCAAGTGTTTAATAGGTATACAGGATGGAAATTTTCAATGGGCCCTGTAGGGAAACTAGATACTTATACCTACTCGAAATACTGGAGACAACAAATTTTGTTGAAAGGAAACATACCTTTATTTTTATAAAGTAATAGAATTACATTTAAAGATTTCAGGAACTTCCTTATAGGACCCATAGAAAACGTCCACCCTGTATTGCTTATTTGCACAAGAACTGTAGTATGTGTAAATTTGTCTTACCAAATCGGTTTAATTATTTTTCCTACAAATCGCTATGTAGGTATGTAACTATGTATGCAGTAAAAAATCCTCAATATTGATTTCAAATAGGTAGGTACTAGTCAACTGAAAAAATGTGTTTACCGAAACTAAACTTCTATGAATATGAAAAGTTTAACAAGAACATGTTCATATCTTAATGTTCTGTTCTGACGTACATTTTTTAATAACAACTATCTTTCTAGGTATCCCTTGCTATTAAAGAAGGTATCCATGTAGAAGGATACACTGTGTGGTCACTGATGGATAACTTTGAATGGCTTTTTGGTTACAAGTAAGTTTAATTTATAAGTTTAAATTTTTGCTAACTGGCAACTCTGTGAAATACAATACCACAGTACAATACTAAGGTACTGGAGTATTGAGAAAGATTGAAATTTGAATTTTGTACATGGCCAAATGAGAATAAACTACAAAAACAGCAAAACTATATCCGATGTCAAAGCGAGATTTCCTCGAAACTGTAAAAATCTTTTGAAAAAAAAACAAACTAAGTATAATAATAATAACCCACTCCAGAAAATTTAATGTTTTCTTTTTTCAGAACTAAATACGGGTTATACAAAGTCGACTTCAATGATCCTCAGCGAAGAAGAACACCACGTGCGTCTGCGCATTATTACGAAAATGTCATCAAAACCAGAACAACAGATTTCCCGACGAATAAAAGACATAAAAGAAAATATTATAATAATCACTCGAACGCAAAAAGTCTTCACAGCCATATATTGTTATTTATTTTATGTTGGTTTAGTGTAAAATAAATGATCTTATAAATTATTATTGTTTTTGTCTCGTTTTACTAATCACTTCAGTAATTCAGTTGAAATGTTGATACCTATATAATAGATTATAAGGTATCTAGTGCAAGTTATGACTTGGTTAAAATAAATTTTACCACTTCGATCCTACTGGAAAGGAGGTCCTTTCTCAAAACGGAGAAGAGCTGTGCAAGTCGCAGTCATGAAAATGACAACACGTTTTCAAGTGGTTTTAATTTCATAATCTATACTTACTTACTATTTGAAGTTTGTTTGTGTCCCTTCGTCCAGCATACTCACCACAACTCACCATGGAATCCTGATATTTCATGAATGTCAAAAAACTGTTCTGAAATAGTGCTAAATAGTGCCCAAAGGAAAAAAATAGTGCTCTTGTACTTGCGAAGTTATAGCCATAGTTCGATGAGTATGCTGGACGAAGGTTTCGCCCAGCATACTCACCTCCGTCCGGAGAATCTGTATCCGCTTCAAACATAATTCATACTTCAAAAAATAGTTCCCAAATAGTGCCAAACGGTGCCCAAAAAGAAAAAACAGTGCTCGAATAACTTCGGAGTTACAGGCTTCGTTCAGTGAGTATGCTGGGCGTAGGTTCTACGCCCAGCATACTCACCTCAGTGCGCGAATATCGAACGAGCTATAGGAACAATTTACGTCTCAAAAAATTGTGCTTGAAATAGTGCCCAATATCAGTCCAATTTTTGCTTGACTTTTGACCTAGAAAACCATTAAATTTGATTGTAAACTTCTACATACATTACATTGAGTACAGTCGAATACAATATTATTAACTTTCTTTCTAACAATTTTTGTCTTGTGTAAATTATTTGTTTTGTTATATTGTCTATGTAAGGGAGTATTTACTTTAGAATCGCAATATTATTAATTACACATTATTTTAATAATACTTTATAATAATATGATTAAGCCTTCGCGCGTCGCATGGGACCCCGGTAGCTAGGAACAATGATTTTATATATTTGTCTAGATCACGGCGCTTGAAGGATTAAGATATCAAATGAAGTAAATCATGCATGAAAAATAAAGTTGCTGTTATTAATGCTTACATTACAACTGACAAAATTATTCAAAATAATCATTTTCCGGATCAAGGACGGTACCACAACGTTTACGGAATTGACCTGTATTCCTCATGTGATAAAGTTCAATATAGTGTGGCAGTAATGGATGCACGTACGGTCAATAGGTATGGGGCTTACGACGCGCGGCGCCCGCGACGCTAAACATTTTTTTATATGTATATTATATACAATATTAAAACTACAATTTTTTCTATTTACATTGATTATATTATGAATGTTAACAAAAGCTGTGAACTAGTTAACTAGAATTCTGATTACTTTGGCCCTTTAAATAGTAATAAATAACGTAAGTAATTAAAAATGTTTTTTATTGCTAAACCTTTCATTGATGAAACTATTGGAAAGAGTTTTAAAAATTTGTATAACTATGTCACAGTACTAGTTTTGACTGGTTATAAGTTTTGCCTGCAACATATACTTATACAAAAAGAAACTGTATAATTTCCTTTTTACAATTTTTCAAGATATTAATTTTATTGGCTGCAAATGACTGTTTTTATTCAGACAAACACACAATGCAATGAAGTAATAGACTTCATTTACGCTTAAAGTTTCATTCATTTATTATTATTTATAAAATATATAATAATGCATTTAATCGAAAGTTTTTGACATGTGAGAAAATACCATAATTATTTCCAATAACATGAAGTCTACAATTAGAAAGTTTAATATTTTTGTCCAAAAACATGTGTCGACGACTGTACCCCATTTTACGTTAGTATGTAGAAGTTTACATTAAAATTTAATGGTTTTCTAAGTCAAAAGTCAAGCAAAAATTGGACTGATATTGGGCACTATTTCAAGTACAATTTTTTGAGACGTAAATTATACCTATAGCTCGTTCGATATTCGCGCACTGAGGTGAGTATGCTGGGCGTAGAACCTACGCCCAGCATACTCACTGAACGAAGCCTATAACTCCGAAGTTATTCGAGCACTGTTTTTTCTTTTTGGGCACCGTTTGGCACTATTTGGGAACTATTTTTTGAAGTATGAATTATGTTTGAAGCGTATACAGATTCTCCGGACGGAGGTGAGTATGCTGGGCGAAACCTTCGTCCAGCATACTCATCGAACTATGGCTATAACTTCGCAAGTACAAGAGCACTATTTTTTTCCTTTGGGCACTATTTAGCACTATTTCAGAACAGTTTTTTGACATTCATGAAATATCAGGATTCCATGGTGAGTTGTGGTGAGTATGCTGGACGAAGGGACACGTTTGTTTGTTCGTTTGAACGCGCTAATCGCAGGCACTACGATTTGAAAATTTCTTTCGATATTTGATAGCCCATTTATCGAAGAAGGCGATATAATTACGCTAAGACCAACAGGAGGGGAGCCACGCGGGTGAAACCGCGAAGCGCACCTAGTAATGTAGGTATATTCCATATGAACTAAAATATATTAAATTACAATAACTTCCATTTCAATAACATGATTTAGGAAGGATTAGTAAGAGGAATTAACCATCATAGGTAATAAATAATAACACGTGTTTATTACAAAATTGTATAATGAATAATAAAAATAACACTTGTAAAAATTGTCATCCTTATTTAAAATTTTCTATACTTTAAGCTTTGTAAATATGTATAAATTGCATTTAATGCTATAAAATAATTCTAATCTTATAATAACTGGATACATTCATGTAAAAGTTGTATAAAAATAAAAGTAAAAAATTGTAAGTATTATTGCATTCAATTTAAATTCAATTTAAAAATTTATGCTTATTAATATTTTTAAATGGCAGTAACTTTCCTCTTTTTGAACAATATCAATTAAGTCTAGCTGGAGTATATGCATAAATTACGATTTCAAAACAGCACCAAAACATGTATAAGAATAAATTATTATGCATTTAAATTATGTATTTTCTATAACTTATTCAAATCTATTAATAAATGATTAAAAACATTTTTTTGTGTATTTGTGACTAGCGCACTCTAATCGTCCATTCCAAATATATTAAAATCACCAGCCTCCAACTCTATCTCTTCAGGTTTCTCTTCCATTCTCTTTTTAGATGTCTCAGCCTTAATTTCTTTGATATCTTTATAGGTGTGACCCTGTTTGTCCTTTTCTATGTCAGCACCGCACTCAACTAGATAGTTAACTACTTCCGAGTGACCTTTTAGAGCCGCGTAATGCAATGCCGTCATTTTATTATCTTCGTTTTTAATGTTAATATTCGCCATATTTTTTGTCAATTGTTTCATAATATCCAGTTTGCCGTACATAGCAGCGTAGTGAATAGCTGCATTGCCGTTATCGTCGACATAGTTAATGTCTACTTTTTCCAGAATACTCGCCAAATTATCAATATCACCGTTTATTCTAACAGTTTCAATAAGTTTCAAGTTCGCTTTAGTTTCCTCTTCTCTCTGTTGCTTTTTTATACGCCACGTGTGCGCTACGTATTCGGGGATTAGCTGTAAATAATTTCGCCAATGCTTGGACTCTTTAAATTTTTTAAATAATTCTTTTTCTGTGTCAGTAATACTAACAGTATCAGGGAAATTACCATCATTGTCTAAATTCTCAAAACAGAATCCGCCGCTTTTTAAATCATAAATTGCTTGTACTGATTCCAAGTCTTCAACAAATTCTAATGATTTGTTTATTATTTCTCCTGGAAGATCGTTCGTGTCCAAAACTTCGCCGATTACTTCAAGCAGAGCATTACCGTGCGCTAAAACGTTACGCATGTTGATTTCAGTCAGTAATTTGTTCTGTTTCTGTATTGTTTCTATTCGCTTACATTTAGCCGATATGTTCAGCAAATCGATTAGGATCATTTCCAAACAAATTCTAAATTGGGCATTATATTTATACTGTACTACTAAAAGGTCTCGGTGTTGCTTATTTATTATTTTTGACAGTAATGTTATCCTTTCCAAGTAACATTTTAACAATTCCGGTTCCCGATCTGCAACATGTAAACTACGAATAATTTTCGCTGACAGTTCATCGAATGGCTCTATTGCCAATGCAGTTTTAATATTTTTTTCCATATCAGCACAAAAGTTCTTTCCAATTTTACAAAACATTGGTCTTTGGCTCTTATGACACTCGGGAATGTTATTGGATATATATTTAATTTCCTCTTGGGTTATGAATCGTTTCATATTCAGAATTGCATTGAATACCTTAATACCATCAAATGTGTGCACAGCACTTATATTTGCGGATTGAGTTTTTGGCGAACAATGTTGTTCCATTAACTTCAGTAATCTTTCAACATTGTCTTTCATGTCCTTATGCTTGTATCCATTGAGACAAAGTTGTTTGTAATAATAAGAAAACATGCTGAATTTTAATTCTGCATTGGTGTCATCAAAATTCTTTGTCTTGACAATTAGGAATTCAAATAATCTCTCTATAGTGTCCCACAATACCTCAACATCTGTATAATTGTCAATAAAATTGGATAATGTGTCATGAGTATCAGCATTATTTTCAGACTTCAAAAGATGTTTTAAATCTATAACATCTTTAGAATTTGGATAATCACTTAATGTATCAAGAGCTAAACTATTTTTCAAATTAGTCCATTGATCGCTCTGATATATTACCTTTTGGAGTAAGTCATTTATTACTTTTTCATAGTGACTAATTTTTTTTGACAAAAACATACGTATCCTCCTCATTTCTTGGCCATCTTTCTTGCTAAGCATATTAAAATCATGGTTTATATGCCCAACTTCTATCATAAGGCTTCTGGATAAACCATGTTTACTCCATGTCTCAGTATAAAATTTATCCAAAAATATTCTTTCCATTAAATGATACATACAGCCTCCCAGGAACTGTGAATAGCAAGAGTATAAATAATTAGGCAAATCGATTTTACCTTCTATCTCCTCTTGTCTAGCTGACAAAATTTTGAAACCGAACTTAATAAGGGATCTGTTCACGAAATATCTATTAATACTAATCACTTTTCGTATGGCATCTCTTAAGTGTAACAAATCTTGTAGGACTTTTTCAAAAATGTGTTCACCATGTTTAGCAATCTCCATTCGCCAAAGAATTTTACATTTTTTGGCTTTGCTGAGATAGTCTCTTATATCGTTAAGACTATCCACAACATCTATTGGTACTTCCGCGAGTATCAAGGCGCGCGTTGTTGGATCTAAATTCATACTTTCTTTGGTGCTTTTGAGATATTCTCCAACAACTTGCAATATTCTCTCCAGTAATAGTTGCGCTCTTTCCTTCTTCTTTTTTATATCGGACAAAGAGGGAAGTTCTTGAAGATAACGAAACATCTTTTTTAAAGAATAATCATCTCTCATTTCAGGACATGGTGTAAGTGATTGGATTTCTTCATCTGTGAATTTAGAATCCTTTGGTCTAACATTCTCCTCTTGGATTGGCTTACTTAACTCTTCTTTGAAGTGTTGTAACATTTTAACGAAGTGATCTCTTTCTAAGTACATCACCAAAAATCTTATTAACTCTCCCATATTGACCGAACTGAGTGTTTGATATATGTGGACCTCGTCATTTTCAATTGTCGAGATAACATCACCTTCTAGTGTACTAGTTTTCGATAAATAAAAGGACCATTTCGTCCTAAAATGATAAATAAAGTGATAAAGCTTAGATTCTAACTTTTGGTACATATTGTTTTCCATTATGAGTCTTTTCTTTAATAAATGAATATTGTCTAAAATTAACAAACATATGTTGTAGTCCATTTTCCAAAAGAATGTTTTGAACATATAGAATGCTTGTGCTTTCCAGTACAAAGATATACCATCTTCTTCTTTTTTCTTATCATCCAAAACAATAGCAAGTACCTTTTTAGTGTAAATTTCAAGTTGTTTAAGAATAATATCAATAATTTCTTTAATTAGATAGATTTCACGACAAATTGATTCATTGTAATCAGATATATCTTTCCATTCCTTAATTTTCTTTTTAATCTCTCCTAATTTTTCATATAAATCAATTTGGAATTCATTATAAATGACAATGCTTTTAATATGGGCTAATGTTGGTGGGTTACAGCATTTGATAGCATTACTTCTCTTGAATTTTTCTTCGGCGCTGCTCAATAGAATACAGAGATTACTTAAATTTTCATTGTCATTCATACTGCTGTCTTTATTGTATACCCAATGAAGATCCCCAGCCCAATAGTCGTAGAATTTTTCGAGTAGTACTTCATTCCTAGTTCGCATACAGATGAAGAATGTATTCTCTATCGTTAGATTGCGTTGTGCTCTATCCAACGGGGACAAATAAGGCAAAAGCTCAGTTTGTTCAAGAAGATATTCAAGCATTTCAACTTGAGAATATTTGCTTATACAGCTGAATGTATCAAACTTGCTTTTTGTAGTTACTTCCTGTATCACGACTTTATTCTCAACAGTATATAGAGTATTGATTAGAATTTTAAACGTTGATATATCACTATTTTGTATAGCGTCAACAAGTTTCTTAAATATTTTAACTATTTCTTTAGACAAAGAGTCGGCATTGCAATTTGTTAAATCTTCTACAATATTGTCATCTTGAATTGATGTCCCCGGTTGATCCATTGTCCCTGTAAATGATACATTCACATAAAATAATTGAAATGTGCAAGAAATAAATGTACAAATAAAATAATGATACGCTTTCTCTGTCCCTATTTCCCTATGTCCTTTTGTATGCTTAAATCTTTAAAACTATGCAACAGATTTTGATGCGGTTTTTTTTAATAGGTAGAGTGATTCAAGAGGAAGGTTTTAGTATATAATTTATTAGGTTTTAGACAAAGCGGGCGAAGCCGCGGGCGGTAAGCTAGTATAGTAATAATTTAAGCATGATTCACGCTTCACTGTGCCGAGGGGAAGCAGTGCCGGAGCTGAGCAACAAATGCCAATGACCAAGCCATTGTCTGGCTTAAATCACTTCATCATACAAAAAGTATACTTACAATACTGTTTGATTGCTCCCTAACAAGGTGTAGCGTAAATCATGCTTTAATAATCATATGATATTAACAATTCTGATTTCACTATATTCTTCATAATACTTTTTTTTATACCCATTCACATAACCATTGTTTATTCTAACTATTCTTTTAAGAAATTAAATTCAAGGAATAGAAGACTTTCTCTGCATAATTACATCACATAATGAGTAAATGAAAAATGTAAGAAATACATCTAATATTCTAATATATATTATAAAGGCGAAAGTTTGTAAGGATGTATGGATGTATGGATGTTTGTTACTCTTTCACGTAAAAACTACTGAACCGATTACAATGAAATTTAGCACACATATAGAGGGTAACTTGGATTAACACAAAGGATAGTTTTTATGCCGGAAATCCCACGGGAACGGGAACTATGCGGGTTTTCCTTTGCAAACGCGAGCGGAGCCGCGGGCGGAAATCTAGTATTATATAATATACACTGTATGTACACATTTCCACTCAGAACCAAACAATCAATTTAATAAAATTGCATTAGTATAATATTTCAAAATAGTTATACCTAAAAGGTAGTGTGGAATAGAATACTATCATAAATAATGAAATGCAAAAGGTCTTAAAGATTAGGTTTATTTAAATAATAACGAAACAAGTACTAATGAAACCTTTCAATTTTTAAAGCACCTTGTTTCGTTTTATATCAAACCAAATAAAAACCTATTCCTTTTCTATCTATTAATCTCTAGATAGTCTCAAATCTCCATGCAAAGATGACATTTTTCATGAAAACTACCGAATTGGCGGGAACGAAAACATATCGAGGTTGAAATGCACGATAAATTCATAATTTACCTATGAAAACGATTTAATGACAAGCTTAAAATAATAATAATATTAAGTAATTTTTACGAACCGGGTTAATCTGTGGCCTGAAATTTGTAAAAAGACTTCTCAGTTCTCGTCCTGAACGCTTCAGTGGAAGTTCCACTCCATACTATATTTTTGCAGACGTTCTATATAGTATGTGTATATGTGCAGGTTGCCAACATATTGTTTTGTGGTTCCCACTACCCGTTGACTCATACACCATACTCCATAGTATCTTTTGCAGCACTTGTTGAGACTTGAACTTGATAACAACTTTGTTAACATGCACCAAAACAAGCTTTCGATATGTCAATTGTCATTTGTGAAGTGTATGAGAACCACAGAATATAATATATTTGTCAGGGGAGATGAGAACTGAAGAGAACTGTCATAATTTATTTTGGTCGGAAAAAATGAAAGTCAAATTTTGGCAATCCAGAAGAGAAAAAACCACATCTATCAATAACATCATTAATGTGTAAATAAAGTGGTATACATAATAATTGGTTGAAAAATATTTACGGTTATTTTAAGCAATTTGGATTTTGATTATTTCATTAACATTTTTTTCAATGTTTGTACCTTCATCCATACTTATATTTATTTTTTTAACACAATTTGAATTAACTTTGATTATATCGAAAAAACTACAATGAAACGAAAGCTTTAAATTTTTTTCCAACAATTAATAATTACTAACGATAAATCGATTGCACGCATCAATTCACGCGCATTACTTTTTCTAGTGCTCGATTGTGCGAAGCGTTGCTGTAGTTGGAACATTCAACGTTAAGCATTATGCCGCACAATGCGCTCTAGTGCTGTAATTGGAAAACGGGGAAAGAAGTTTCACTTCTTACGTGTGTACTAGTACACGCACACTAAAGAATTAACGAACAAACATTTATTTATAGCAAATAATTAAGAACAAACCGGGAACTAATGTTATGGCATATTATAAATTAAAAACCACAAACTAGGTAATAAAAAAAAATTTGCAGGGGCCAAGTTTGGTGAGATATCGCTATCGCTAGTTAATTTATTGTGCTCTGTGGTGGACATGTGTCACTAATTTGTCAAATATTCTATCATCTGTGTTATTTTGTCATTGTCAATGTCAACTGATATTATTTTGCTTTTCGAGCTGCGAAGTGCGAATTACGATTTACGATTTCGAATATGAAATAATTTCTTGGATCGGCTTGCCACAATCTGATATTTAAACTATTGATTGGTATTAATATTTTTGGAATAACAATTTCCCCTTTATATGTGGCATATCTATCGAAACGAATTTATGACGAAACAGCTGTGCAAGCATTTGTCTACATTATTACAACTTTAATGATACAAGGAAGTCAGTTTAATGGCAAAAATGTCCAAAATAAAGAAGTTAACCGGATCCTTTCGGTATACACAGTGGGATCCATGCCTTATAATATCACAAATAGTGGCACTGCAGAGTGTAATGTATTTAACATTGTGTCTTCTTGTCGCGATTATGCAGGACCTAACGGGATCAACGAGGACCCTCGACCATATATTTGAGTATCATGTAAGTTATGTAAGATTTTGCATAAGAAATAAATATTAGGGTCGTCGCAAACGGGCTACCGACTTTTTGTTATATGTTTTGTATAGACCCATCGCACACGTGAAGCCGATGGCGACCACTCGCTACAGAAGTGATCGCGACAAAATATATGTATTTAAAAAGGGTCAAGTGGCTCTCGCTGGCCAGTAGTGGCTGTGGTTGGTGTCCCGTTTGCGGCGACCCTTACAGTAACCAAATTACAATATTTTGAGTATGGTCAATCTCTCTGTAGTATGGTTGATCCTCAACTATATATTTTAATATAAAATATAAATGATATTGGTTTAATAAGAATAAGCATGAGCAATAACTGAAACCAAATATTTTTGTATATGTATACTAAAATGTTATTGTAATACATTTTATATAATTTCAGGAAATCCATGTAAAAGACAACGAAGGGAGGTCTGTCATTTTGGCGTTTGTTATAAATGCAGTTATTGGTGCATATCTTTTGTGGTTACTAGTGGGACGGACTAAACTGTGCTTGGATTTCAGGTAATTAAATAAATAAAAAATTAATCGGAACAAATTACTTAAAATCAGATGTATTTTATAAAATTACAACATTTTTGCACTTATAATTCTCAAGTTAAGAAAAATTGTAAAATTTTTTCAAATACTGCTATAGTACGAATAATGAATGCTATAGTAGGAGATAGAACCCAAAAAAAATATTTTTCTTTTTGAAAATTGTATTTCTGTGGCATGTTTTGAGTTTACGAACTTAAATATTTCAATCTTCTCATGTGTAATAAATGAAAATTTTGTGAAATCAACTACATAAAAACAATATTTTCAGTTGCACATACTACGGATTCCATCTGCTGGTATGCTGGCTGTACAACGGAATGTTCCCAACCACGTTTTCCTGGTGGGCCCTAAACATAGCCTGTGCGGCGATCACGTGTGTGGCCGGCGAGTTTCTGTGCCTACGGACTGAGTTACAAGCCATACCGCTCAGTAATATTGGTGCGAAGGTGGACTTATGAAATACGAACTTTACGAACATTTGAATACAGTGAAACGTGCATTGAAAGCAGGAAAGAGGACTATCTGTGTTTAAGTTATGTGAAAAGTGAATGTAATAAAATAAATTTGTTATATATGTAGGTGTTGTGTAGTGTCCAGCAAATAAAAAAGACGGGTTGCACTCCGGGAGTGCTGGCAGAAGTGAAAACTTGATTATTAATGTTGAGCATGTTTGATATTTTGGAATGGTATCCGTCTTACGCTTTTTCGATCAGGCCACGCCATCTAGATTATTGATGATTACAGATCATCAATAATCTAGATGTCGTAAATACAAAAATGCTTGACGCCATGTGACTAACAAGCCAGTGCAAAGAAATATTTGATGATGATGATTAAATTTTCTATTTACTTATATTTTATACTCATGGCATTGCATAAAACAATTCATTTTAAAGCTGTATATAATTATTTTCTATTATTTACAATGTCCAGATGAACTGAACATGAGCTGTGTAAACAACTTATCATGTAAAATGTAAATAAATGTAATATTAAGGCTGCAGTCTAGCAAAATTGCGTTTTCAACAAGTTATTTGACAATTTTTTCCCGGCTAATGAAATGATAAACTGAATTTTTTTTTCTTGTTTATCAATTAGTGTTATATACGCAATGCGCGTGAATTTTTTCACTTTTATAAAGTTACTTTATTTTACCTTAATCAGGCCTTGAAGATAAGTCTCTTTCCCCCAAAGACATTTCGAGCTAAGTTTGTGCACTCACTACGTTGCAACCGATTACAATTTACACAATCTGATCAGCGCATTATTATCCTTATATAGTCGTTATTAAAAACTGCTGAATACAATTGCCGAAAAACTTATGATTTTCTTAATTAGAACGTTATAAATTCATTAAATTTCCCATTTTTTGCCTTACAAAATCTATTGATAAATACTGCTAAAAGTTATTTTTTCCATTAATTTAATCGAGTTGGTTGAAGACCAATGAGTACTAATCCTTTAAAAAAAATTTTTTTTGAATTTTGATAATTCTTTAAATATTAAAAAAATATTTAAAATAATTAGGAAAAATCCTAGCGAATTTCTTTAGTCGCGCTCCTTGGGCCGGAGCGTTCTGACGTGTGCTCTACGCTCGATTTTCCTTCATACCGAAGTGAAAGTTGCTCTACTTCATTAAATTTAATATTTTTGTTAATTGATTATTTTTATCTTAGTTTTGTGCAAATATTCGTATTTTTAAACATTTGATTTCGATATGGAAAATAAACGAAAAAAATACGCGTGTAACTACTAGAAAAAAAATTATCTTCGAACATAAAGTTAATGAAACCAAATAGATTGCAAAGGTGATTGGCAACAATTTCTTTATTTTACGGGGTGTCAGTAAAGGGATGTATATTTCTTTAAAACTAAAGTAGTTAAGCTCATAAATTTTCTTATAATATAATTTTTTTGAAGTTCCAAAAATGTTTATTTTTCGTTTGAGAAATACGAAATATAATATAAACTTGTATTGAGAAATTGAACTTCCCAAGTTCATCCGGGGAAATCCCCATACGGGGAAAATGATTTGTTTACTCCAAAATTGATCCGAGGTGTTTTAATTTTTTCTTCTAGTCATTTTCAACGTAGCGGCATGTTGTTTGATTATTAATTTTGTAACTTAAATACAGGATGTTGGTTTTATATTCTGATCTTACAGACGCGCTGACAAATTTAGTCCGCCATTTCTAGTTTAGTCTACCAACTCTAAGTACCAATATTAAAACGAATGGATTATCATCACATCATCAAAACTCAGATGTAATGGAAGATCACAATAACATAGAAAATTCAGTGGGTGTTGAGAACTAAACAAACAGAAGTAACAGAGACGCGAAGAATAAAAAAAGAGGACGAAAACGATAATTCGTTGATGCTTTCCCTTTTCGACGTATTGTTAGGGTACATCACCAATTTGCAAAAAACAAAACTGATGATTCCCAATTGCTGATTAAAAATGAAAAACAAATAGTCGACAACAGTGGTGAAAATTTGCTGATCACAATGAAACATCCTTCAGTGGTAGCAGATTTACTCATTTCAAATGTATCGGTGAACAGCGTAAAGGAGAGGAGGACAGGAAAACATTATGAATGTGGATGGTGGATTGTATACAGGGTGTAATCGATAAGTATGGGGGGTGGGGGGGTCTAGATGATGATTACGTCATCGTTGGTTATTTAAGTTTTTTCGGGTTTCCTGCAAATAATACATAATATATAATGCGTAGGCACTCGCTTTGAGAACTGGTTAGGGGAATTACCGCGCATTAGGGAAATTACCGTGCGCTATTCACTTGTCAAATCTAATTTATTCCAAAAACTGTTCGAAAGTTTTAAAAAATCTCATACTGGGACGAAAGTGCAAAATGTACAAAAGTTAGTTAACGAAGTTTGGAGAAATAATATATTACAAGCAAAGCATAAGGAACTGGATATTATTGTATCTAAGAAGAATTGCAAGCGGCAACTAAAAATAAATCCAATCTGCTTCATTTTTTTTCCAAGGTGAGTAAATATAAGTACAAAGTTTCTCTTTACGTTCCGTAACAATTAAAACGACTTATGAGTAAAAAATATGATGGCCTATCTCAAAGTAAAAAGGTAAGTGATTGATATTTTATTTCTTAAGATTGACTCCGGCAATTAGTCACAAAATACACGGTGTTTTCAATATCTGTATGTGAAGGGTTTCTATGGGGAAAAGCTTTCAATAATATTTAAACGCTGGTTTTATTTAGCAGACTCACAACACTGAGCAGCAATCCAATGTCAACGATAACTTAGAATCATGGATTCAGGTTTTATGGACTGAAGACTGTTAATTTGTTCCGAAAATATTCTTTATGTTAGTTATGTTCTTTATTTCTGATTATATTTTTTTGTCATTTACTCTATGTGTATCAGTTAAACCAAATATTTTCATGAATTTTCCTATTTTAAAAATAACAATATAAAAAAACATTTATTACTAAAAAATAAAAATGTTTACGTAAGCATAGGGGGAGGGGGTAAGGGCTTTGCTTACTTTTGATGACAAGGGGGGTGGGGGGGTAAAAAATGGTAAGAAATCTGCTTACGTAATACTTGAACGGCCCCATAGATAAGAATCATGACTATTTTTTCTAAATTCAGGGACAACTAAACGTTGCAGAAGCAGAAGTCTGCTTATTTGCTGTTTGGACTGGAGTGAATAATTCGTTAAAAATAGAATATAATATAAAAAAGTATGTAACGTTTAGGCAAAATAAAATGATGGACCATTATCAAGATTTTACATAAATTGCCTACTGTCAGAATTGATTGATTCGAGACTTCAGCATTCGATGCCCATCAAGGACCCATCCTATATCATTCAAGCGATTGAAAAAAAAGAGATAAATCCAGTGCAACCGATAAAGTATCAGAATGCTAGCAAAAGATTTATTAGGTTTATCAATATAAATCTTTATATTACACACAATATAATAAATCTGTAGAAGACGCGAAGACTGACATCCGCGCGGACGGAGTCGCGGGCGGAAGCTAGTCAGAAATAAATATCTTTTGTTTTCATTTAACACAAACATTACATTTTTTTTATTATATACAAAATTTGTTTATCCGTTTTATTAGTTAAACTGAACAACTTTCACTAAGAAACTTAGGTCGAAAAAAATGTATAGAGTTCTGCATTTTGTATGGAAAGCTTATTTTTTTTATATTTCGTCCAAATTTCTTTGTAAAAGTTGATCAGTTATATAAACATGAAGTTGAAGATATCAATAGAAAGTATTCGCAAATTTTGTGTACTGATAAAAAAAAATCACCCGGTGTAATTTTCACGAAAATTGTTTCAAATTGTCATTTTTGGTACTTATTACGAATATTAAATTATGCATACGAATGATTTAATTTTTAAAAATTAAGTGGAGCAACTTTCCCTTAGTACATTTGTATTATTTACATATAGGATGACAGGATGCATTTGTTTGCACTACTAGACCAAGCCCTTAATAACTGAATAATCTTAAACGGTCTTTCTAATAAAATTTACCCATTCGCTATGCAATGGATTAGTTATTGCAATAACCTGTCTTGTTTTTACACGCTTTATATTAGCGTCACCTGTATGTTTGTATGTTTGTAACCGACTTCTTTGGGCGCGATTTTGACCCACTTTAAACGGCCAGATTTCGTTCAAACTTTGTAGATTTATTGAGGACCGATGACAATACACTTATTTGATAAAATAAATAATAGTTTAAAAAAAATAAAAAACACGCTTTTTATAGAAAACCGAACTAAAAGCGTGTTTTTTAGTTTTTTTAAACTATTATTATTATGATTGACGTTTCATGTGAGCAAGAGCAGGACACAGCTATGGTAGAAAATAGTAGAAATTTACCCGTTGTTTAACTTTTTATTAGTAAGGCCGTTAATGTATAAGTTAAATGTTAAACTATTCAAATGTAGTGCTATCTGTGTTCTGGTTGTGTCAACTATTTATTTATTATGAATGTGTCACAGATTTCTTTAAAGAAAAATCAGGTTTAAATTATGATATGTGATTAATTCAACATGATTATTAATAAATAAGTATTTTTGTAATTGGAAAAATAATGCTATTAAAACCTTGTAAGTAATAAAATAATATTGAAAATTTCCTAAGTAAGAGATAGGATAATAAATTCGAGGTATGTACTTATTTTAATTTAGGTAGGTAGTAATTATTTATGGTTAAAGCTCGAACAAATAATAATAGAAATTGTACTATTTTATATTTATGTAAGTACCTACTGTTTATAATGAATTGGAATTGGCTTTATTTTTATAAGATACTAGCGGTCCGCCCCGGCTTCGCCCGTGGTACATATTAAGCAATAAAATGCCATGCAATGCAAATAGCCTATGTCCTTTCTCAGGGTCTTAAGATTATCTCTGCCAAATTTCATCAAAATCGGTCCAGTAGTTTATGAGTGAAAACCATACATACATACATACAAACCTTTCCTCTTTATAATATTAGTGTAGATTTCCTGAGTCAACCAGATTATTGTAATTTTAAATGTTTAGCCAAAAATTTATAATCAAGATTCTACAAAAAAGCAATATAATTAACGATTTCTGTTTTTTATTTCACGTAATGCACAATGATTTTTGTCTTTTACTGCTTATATAATTTTTATACATAACTACCTACCATATGTTTCAAAATAATGATGTAAATAAATGTAAAAAACCTATATGATAAGTATATTGTAAATAAAACGAACGAACATACAATTTTGTTTTATTTATCTGTTCCCCTGAAATTTCTTGATAACCTGTTTTGATGTCGTATTATAGCTTGACCGCAGTGGCTGTACCGCTGTATAGGTATGTGCGCGGCAAGGCGAGGCAGAGTACCGACCGTTCCATTTCTTTCGGAGATAAAAAATACACAATAGTTACTTTTAGTATGGAGAGATTCCAATAAGCATTATTGTAAAAGCTCCCATAGGATTGAGATGTTTTATTGCAGTAAAGATATCTTCAGCCTTCCAAATATCTGCATAGATTATAATAGCTAAGCACAAATTTCTTGAGAGTAACTACTAACTAAATATTCCTCTTAGGTAGGACTCAATCTATGTAATAAAAATGAATCGCCAGCTAAGCGCAAAGCATGAGTACCTACGGCTGAACGGATCTCGATCATTTTTTTTATAATATCCCTTGAAGTACGAGGATGGTTCTTAAGGAGAGATAAAATGTTGTGTGGTTTTATGAAACCACGGTAAAAGTGAAACTGTTCGAACGGTTCCGAACACTGCTTTGTGTAGCGCATGTCGCGTGACGGTCGGCTGCCGAGTAGGTATACCTACTCGGCAGCCGCGATACACGCGACATGCGCTACACAGACCAAAAAGTTTGAGACGATGTAATAAAAGTTTCACTTTAATAACAATAAGGGGCAATTGAGCAACGTGTTCCGGGGCAACTAGTATTCAATAAAAAATAGGTAAAGGTACTGGTTTCTCAATTTTCCAGTGTACTTTCTGTATAAGGGTTCTGTAAAAATAAAACAATCTGATATTTTCGTACTAATTTATTTGAAATATAAAACAAGACAACAGTTAAAATAATTATTGAATATCACAACATTGTTAAATTATCACAAACATGATACTAAAGTAATGGAAGTCACTAATTATTGTAAACAAACACATAAATAAAAACATTATGTTCTGGTCTTTTATAATACCTTATTTTGTGATGTCGGTCAATGTAATGTTTAACATTTTTTACGATTGAAGAGAAGTTTAAATTCAATAAAAATCTATATGGTTCTTATAAAATCAAAAGTAATAACTTCACTCTAGAACTATTTGACTATGTTTAATACTGTTAAAATACATAGTTACATTAATTATTGGTGTCATTATTTAACTAAATACTCTACAATACAAATAAAATGGTATATTTTGTAGCCATCTCATTTTAGGATTGGCCACCGAGGTCGAAATACGACCCTCACAATCTTTCTGATAAAAAAATGATATTAAAATAAGTTAACACATAAAACACGACTTATATTTTTCATATAGTATGTTGGTTTAGGACTTTATTTTTGTACTCTGTGGTATATAAAACTGCACAGATAATAAACGTCGATAAGCCCGTAAGCCAGTAACTACTCAGTTTATTTATTTACTTGATAAGTATTTTATTCTATTACATTAACAGACATCACTTATATTTGGTGCACTAGCGTGTACAAGGTGCTATTCACTAAATGCTATGTATTTACAATCGACTTTTGATATAATCTGGCAGTAGAATATAGTGATGTCTTCAGTCGGTTTTAAAGAAACAAAGAGAATACTTAATGAAGTTATAATTCGAAAGCAGTTGGCTTAAGAGCTTTGTGTTAATTTTCTACTGTTTATGCTTTTTTAAATACACAAAGTTGCCAGTTGGTATAAAAATAGTTGCCTAGTCAGTAAAATATTAAAGTGTGGGTAGTTTTAAGCACTTATTTTGAAAGTTCCCTCAAAATAATTAATTTTTAAACTACAATTTGACTAAGAAATAAAACACATCAATTTTATGATATCAGTTATAACTAATGAGAACGTTACACCGACTGAAGATAATAAATTTAAATTTAAAGCAACATCAAAGGCAGATACAGTAAAATTCGCTTCAAATTAATAAAATCTAAAATAATCAAGTTATTAAGCTACCAATTTTTTTATTGTTTCTTATGTAGAAAGTATACTTTTTGATCGCATTTCTACACAATAAGCAAGCTTTTATTATTGACAATAAATATTTATAATACGTAACATTATTAGGAAAAATAAGCAAATTTTACTGTACACTAATAATAATAATAATAATAATAATAAACTCTTTATTGTACACCAAATAAAAACAATACAAAAGAATAACAGCAAATAGGATTATTGTACAATAGGCGGTCTTATCACTAACAAGTGATTTCTACCAGACAACCTGTGATCAAGGAAATGCTGGAAGATTATAATTTTGGAGGTGTTAAACAAAGCAAGCATTACTTTATTAAATAAGTACCTATAGATAATATAATAAATAACATATAGATAATATAAAATAAACATACATACATAATATAATAAAACATACATACATAAATATATATATATATATATATATATATAAAAATATTTAGTATGTGCGAGTTAGAAATATAAATACAAATGACGTTACAGCGAAAGATAATAATTTTTAACCAATCTATCAAAGGAAGATATTGTTTGGGCGTGTTTTATTGTATTAGGTAAAGCATTCCAAAGGTTTATAGCACATACTGTGAAAGAGGAATGATAGAAATCTGAATGATGAGATGGAATCAAAAGAGAGAGATTATATGCAGATCTCAACACAAGGCTATTGGAACAAAGAAATTTAAATCTCTCCTTTAGGTAGATTGGTGTTCTAACATCAAATAGAATGCAGTAAAGCAGATGAAGAATGCGTGCATTCCGGCGAAGGCGTATAGGTAACCATTTCAGTTTGGTACGGAAAGAGGATACATGATCATATTTACGCAAACCGAATATGAACCTTATGCAGAGGTTTTGAACACGTTCAAGAGCATCTAATTGATTTTCATTAAGGTCAGGATAGGCGCTGTCACAGTAATCAAGTATAGGGTGAAGCAATGATTGTACTAGCTCAACCTTAGTGGGAATTGGTAGGACATTACGTAAACGTCTAAGTGAAGCGGAAGAGCTAAAAACTTTTTTACGCAATTCCTGTAGCTGTTGTGACCAGGAAAGTGTTTGGTCCAGATATATGCCAAGGTTTTTAACAGTGGAGCTGTATGGAATAACGATTCCATCAACAGTAATCTTAGGAATACCAACCCAGTCAATTTTGTTAATGAAGTGACGACTTCCTATTATAATGGTTTGAGTTTTAACCGGGTTGATATTTAAACCATGTGTTTTGCTCCATTGGATTATTGAAGACAGGTCTTTGTTGGTTTCACGTATAGCATTAGGTAGGTTCTCAAGAGAAGAGTGCGTGTAGATTTGTAGATCATCAGCATATAAGTGATAGAGAGAGGAAAAGTTGTTAGAAATAGAATTAATAAATAAGGAAAATAAAAGGGGAGATAGTACGCCACCTTGAGGAACACCAGCAACGATATCACACCAGGATGAATAGGAATCGTTGTTATAGATACGTTGACGGCGTCCTCGTAGGTAACTATACATCCAATTACTTGCAGATTTTGATATATTAAGAGAGGATAATAAAGCTAACATTATGTCATGATCTATAGAATTAAATGCGTTGCTAAAGTCAATCAAAGTGAGTAGAGTAAGTTGCCTGTTCTCCATTGCCATACGGATATCGTCAGTGATTTTAACTAAAGCAGTGGCCGTACTATGACCGGGACGGAAACCGGATTGGAAAGGATCAAACAGCTTGTTGGAATTTAAAAACATAGTTAACTGTTCATTAACAAGGCGTTCGAGGACTTTGGATAAGAAGGGAAGAATGGATATGGGACGGAAATCGCCGAAAGTAGATGGGTTATTTTTTTTGGGAAGGGGGATAATATGAGCGTCTTTCCAAGGAGTTGGAAATTGAGAGGATGTAATGGAGAAATTAAGGATATGAGTTAGAATGGGAATGATGGTATCAAGGATAGGGATGATCATATTACGGCCAATATTGTCACTGCCAACAGCTTTAGAAGAAATGGATAATATAGCTTTCTTAACCCCACACACAGTGAATTGACTGAAACAAAAGGGAGAAAAATTTGGAATTGGAGCTTTAGAAATAGTATCAATAGTACATTTTTTAACATGCGGATCAATTACAGGAGATGAGCAAAAAAAACTATTAAGGGAGTCAATATTGACATTGGATGGAATTGAAGAGACAGCAGCTTTACCAATCCCAAGAGACTTTAAAAACTTCCAAACTTTACTTGGATCGCCACCCTCAATTGACTCGTGAATGTGTCGACGTTGCGCGTCTCTGCACATGGTGCTACAGCGATTACGAATTTTCTTATACCTTTCGCGAGTCGCCAGAGTATTATTGGCCTTTAATACGGCCTTTGCGCGATTCTTTTTATTAATTAAAGATTTTAACTCTGACGTCAGCCAAGGTGCGGGTAGATGTTTCAGCTTAATTGGTCTGAGTGGCGCATGCTTGTCATACAGTTGCAGAAGGAAGGTGTTGAATAAATTAATTTTTGCGTCTATATCGTTAGCCTTCACAATAAGCGACCAGTCCAGGCCCTTAGCATCATTAACAAGACGGTCCGTATCCATTCCACCAAAGCTGCGCTGAACAATTACTCTTGGTTTACGTTTAGGAGGGCGAATTTTGTACGAGACAAAGACAAGATCGTGATAAGAAAAACCTTCAGCTGCACATTGTCCAAATTTGGCAACATGATCAGGGGAGGACACAATAATTAAATCCAACAGGGAAGGGGAGCAGTTTGGAAAATGATGAGTAGCATTCAAAGGAAGGATGTGCATGTTGCAAGAATCAACCGCGGATAAAAGTTTCTTGGACCTGTAATCGTTTTTCAATAGGCAGGTGTTTAGATCCCCCATAAGGATAACGTGATCAAAAGAAGGTATAAATTTGTCCAGCAGCTCATCAAAATAAGAAAAATAGTCAGTTGAGAGGTTAGGGCTATATAGTGCACCCAGTAGTAATTTTTGATGGCAAAGTGTTACTTCGAGAAAAATATATTCAAGTGTATCAATAGGTGTGGGTTGTGGTGAAGCAGTTAGAATTGAATAATTAATGCCCGATTTTAAATAAATTGCTACACCACCACCACCTCGGCTAACGCGGTCGTTTCTTACAAGATCAAATCCTGGAAGGGAATAAGCAGAAGAAGGAAGACTGGGTTTCAACCAGGTTTCGGAAATGGCAATGGCATGAATGCTACTACAATCAAAGGAAGTAAGGAGATCGGAATAATGCGCCGGAATGCTTTGCGCGTTTATATGAACTACGTTAAAATTCTTTACTACATCTGAAAAATGTGACGTCAGAGTTTCATTTAAAGGAGTAAGATTAGTACTATAGAAACTGCTGTTACTAGACTGATCATCAGAGTCTGTAAAGAAAATGTCTTCATTGATTAGTGCACTACTGTTTAATGACATACTAAAATAAATATATTTAAAATAGAATAAATAAAATGTAAATAAAATAAAATTAAATAAAATAAAATAATAATAAAACTTAAATTGTTTAAAATTACTTACTTAATTAAATACTATATATACTACTTAAAGTGTATGTAAACTACGTTTTTAATTTTTATGTATATACTTATTATAAGCTATTTCCTGTACCAGCCAGTGTCAATTTTACAAAATTAAATTATATTTTATTTTTACATTACATTGCATATTTATATTTTTACATGGTAACACTTTAAGAAAACAGTTTACCAATTGCTTAGTATCCAGAACGTCAAATATTTAAAAAGATTTTTCTATTGATAAAATGTGAAATAAAATGTGGGTATTTGAATTATAAACAAACTAAACTCTGAACTAAGACTCTAAATAACTAAACTAAGCTTAGATACGTTAATAGGAAATCCAAAAGATACAACAAAATAAAGAAGTTAAATTTAAGACTACTGCTTTAGAAATATATATTGAAAATTAAAATTACAATTTAAAATCAACGACCTTTGGGAGCTCTTTTCGACCTTGCGTTGGGAGCGGTCTTCTTGTCCTTTTCGGCACCACACGAAGATCCAGCGGCATCTGAAGGATTCCCGGGGTTTGGAGAAGATTTTATAGCATCAAGTTCAGCCATACAAGTGACACGGTGTCTACAGTTTGAAGGGTCTATGACGAATATATAACCATCACGACTCCAACATTTTGTTATTCCGAAACGCTTACGAGCACTCATAAAAGTATCATGACGACTCTTAGTGAGGAACTCCGATAGAGTGTATCCAGAATTCTTCAAACATGTTTTGGAAAACCATACGCTATTTCTTACTCGAATATCACAGAACTTCACCAAGACTGGCCGTGGGTTGTTAGATCTTGAACGGCCTAATCTGTGACAACGGGTAACGGCATCTTTATCAACATCAGCAATGTTCATATCATCGGAAATTATTTTCGTTACAACTGCAATAATATCCTCCTTATCATGTTCGGGTATACCGTGGATTAGCAACATTTTCCGTCGGCTTCGCATTTCCATCTGATCATGCATATTGGTAAGAAGATTCACTTGATCTTGAAGAGACTGGAGCGCTGTACAGACGAAGGAACGAAAGGCTTCAAAATCAGTGGAAAGTCTCGACACAGGACTGGAAGTTGCAGGTGCTTGTGATGTTTTGTGCAGTTCCTTTTGAAATTCCATCATACGCTTATTAAATTCAGTGTTCATGTCCAAAATAGATTGTTTTAGAGAATCCATGACGAATAGTAAAGATGTATGTGAAAGTGATATTAAACGAGGTAAGAAAATTGATGTAAGAATAATAGATAATAATAGGAATTATGAAAACTGGGAGGTACAGTAATGATTTATAGCATATTCAGAGCTAAAAAGTAATAAAAATAATTTTTTTTTAAATAAAATTAGCAGAGCGAAAAAAACGTTACTTGCTCACTTCACGCCTACCCCCGAAAAAAAAAAGCAATATACTAGATACACTACATCAATATCTCCTCCGAGAAACAACCCAATAGATAATTAGGACACCATATTCCGTTTTACGTATCTAGTTATTACCTTATTACATTTAGAACAGACGAGACAAGCATAAATTATAATATATATTTACGTATTTGGAAGAGCCATGAATGAAATTTTGTCTAAAATAATTGCAAACACTATACTTCTTTTAGTGAAGGAATAGATACTTTATTTATAAAATGTTACCAGTGATAAAAAGTTAAGCACTATTTTCAATTATATCACAATATTACGTATTAATTGTCTTTTATTTACTTTAAGGTGCACTTATAAGTGAGTTAGCACTATCGCTCAGTACTAAGCCAATGTGAACGATACATAACGAAACATTACACTTTAATATGCACTTATCACTAGTGTGTAGCACTATCGTTTAGTAAAGCTAGTTAACTAAGCCAATGTAAACGAGGCTACGAAATATGGATCTATTCGGTAGTTGCTCAGATTAAGGCCTATACAAGCATAAGAATCAACGCTAGATTCAATAATTGAATTTAATTACATAATTAGTAAACTACAGTGATATTATAAGTAAAAAGATGTAAATAAGTCATCAACACAACATTCGATTTTCAAACACGGCACACTAACGCACACACGATTAGACGTCAAAGTGAGATGGCATGATTCAACTATCGCGAACGAAAGAGACAAATGAAGTGAAATGTGGCTAATTGGCCACATTTCGACGTGCCACTCCCGGAGCACTAATAACAAATCTACACCTTTTTATACTTATAATATCATTATTAAACTATAATATGTAAAGCGCAGAGCCAATACATTTTGCTTACGTATATATAGCTGTCCTTATCTCTCATTCAGAATCGGTATTGAATAGACAGAGGTAGATTATGAGATTTAGATAAGTTTAACATTAGCTATCTCGCTCTAATATTGAAATTTCTGAACGAGAGAAAGAGACAAACGTATGGTGCAACAATGAGCAGAATAATCAATAACCTATTACACGTTTAAAAAATACTTCAATATTAAATCTGAATAATCTCAATACTTTACTATTTTAAATAAAAAAATCTCTTTTTTTAGTGAATATTAAAAAATATCGAATTTTGCATTACTTTTCTTGCTCATAAAGATATTAACAAAACACATATAAAGGCACTATGTTTGAAAGCTAAGATATTTACGGGCGGAGCCGGTGCAAAAGCTAGTCTATTATAATATATTTCTTATTATAAAAAGAAAATAGTTAAATGTTCAATTAATGTAAGGCTTGCACTGTACATTAAGCACCCTATTGATAAACACAATTATTTTTAATAACGAAATTTTTTCATTTAAATTATTCTAAAAACTTCAAATCTAACTTAACTGCACAAAAAGAAACTGAAAAAATATTTTCATCAGAATTTATCATAAAAGCGAAGCCGTGGGCTAAAGCTAATCATACGAATTGAATATTTAATAAAATCAAATATATTATAGTGCAAGCCAAAATAAACATGTCGAAAACTACAAGAAAACATTTATGTTCAAGCAAATTATTTCACAATTATGTGTCCATCTCATTCTAAGGAATTAAGTCATTAGTGCGAGAGAGACAACACTACAATTAAGACAATACTTTTAAATATTTTCAGATATTAGAAACTATAATATATTAAATAATTGAACAACATGAGGTAATAGACCGACTCAACTTTAAAAACTAGTTTTATTTAAAATCAAATTATTATTAACATTTATAAATTAATTATTTAAAATATAAAGTAATTTGTTCTTTAGAGATTCACACATAAGTAATATGTTTTACATTCTGCCAAAGAAAACGGAACTTTAATATATGAGCCATAAGATCTTTAATAAAAATAATTAATTTCACGATAAAAATATTGAAAATGGCAGCGTATTTTTTTAATTAGCTAAGTTAAGTATTCAGACATATTTGAAAGAAAAAGAAACGTTTTGAATAATATTATTCTAAATCGATATTAAATATCGATACGGCACTTAAAAGATAAAAAAATAAATAATGTTGTTTGGTAACACAATAATAACTGATTAGTTTTCGCGAAAATAATCGACATTTTTACATTTATATTGCTTTAGAAACATAAAATTACTTGTATTATACATTATTAAAATATACAGAAATAGCACAACGATAATATTGCTTCGTAAAAACTTTGCAAAATCGATATTAAAACCAGTAATCGATATATGACTCGATAAATTGATTTTAATCGATATTATCTAAATAACTGAATATCAGATCAACCATACTTAACAAAACACATTTGAAATAGTTTATATGTAATTGATATTGCTTGCTAAACAGATTCATTGCTACAACAAAAATCGATGTTTACACAACCGATAATATAATCGATACTAATCGATATTAATCGATACAAAATCGATATGTTTAAGGTGAATTTTCATCTTCGACTTCTTTGATGACGGAATCGGACTCCCAGCGCGCTCTTTCGTCTAGTAACTCTTGTAGTTTCTGTCAAATGTGAATTAAACGAGTTAAAATTAAAAAAAAAAAGAAAAAAAAATTAAACATTTCAAAATATTATATTTGAGTAGACGTGGTACAGTGATAACCGTTTTATACACAAAAAATTGAATCGATTTTTTTATTCATCTGACCATATCAAAACAGCAACTGCTGCAATCGGCGAAGCGAAAAGCGAAAAGATAGGCGTTTCGTTTATATAATTATTTATACAAAATGACCTACTATTGATAAAACTTATTACAATTTTTAATTTATTGTCTGTGTGGTATGTTATATCTTCTTTAATTTTTGTTAATTTTTTTAAAAATATGCGTCATAAAATTTCCTTCACATAATAAATAAGTTGACAGAGCAATTAATGTTATTTTTTTAATATCATGACCGCATAAGAAATAAGTTTTATGCAGAAACATTCGTAAGGGCGCTTGTGCACTACAAGGAATTTTACTGTCCGGCATTCCGATTTTTTACGGTCCGGTGTGGCATGAAAAAACCGATGAATTGCGTGTGCACCTGTCCGTCTTTACTCGGACAATGCGGTACAGTTCAAGGAAGTATGGCGGTATAATGCTATCATAAATGATTGTTTTTGCATTTAACAAGAAACGAGTAAAAATATAGAAGGTAAAATATTATATTACTTCGTTATAATAAAAAGTAAAGTTCCGTAAGAGAATTAAAATGCGTGTTTCACTTATTTATTTTAATCGGTGACGAGGAGCTAAAGCTATTCCCACTTGAACTTTAACTTACCAACAGTTACTTAGATAATAATTATAGGTCAATGCTTGGTCAAATTTTTATAAAAAATAACAATACCGACTTCTCAAATCTCATTGCCAGCTAAAAGAAAGTAAAACAAGAGCTTGCTTTGAATTGGCATATGCAATAAGAGAGTAAAATCCAAGCAAGTGGGCATTCGAAAACAATTATACCTACAGCGACTCGTAAACTCAAAAAACCATCCGGAATAGGGAAAAGTAAAATGTCGGACAGTAAAATTACGTATAGTGCACAAGCTAGTATTTAGATTTATTGCGTGCCATACCGGACCGTAAAAAATCGGAATGCCGGACCGTAAAATTCCTTGTAGTGGACAAACGCCCTAATTATTATACATACCCCGGGAGTATCAAGTATAATAATCCTGTTTTCCACTTTGGGCGCGAGATCGCAAGCATTTTGCTCTAAGTCATCTAGAGACGCGCGTCTTGTTAATCTGCAAATAAATTAACATAGTACAATATAGTACATATGTAGATGAAAAAAAATGTGCGTGTACTAACAAACTACATAGTAACAAACATACATCCATACATCCTAATAAACTTTTGCGTTTATAATATTAGTAGGACTAGTAGGATAAATAAAAAAGACGTGTTGCACTCGGGTACTGCCGCGGTAAAGCTATTGCATGCTATGCCTTCAAGCCACACCTCCGTGTCCGTCGGAGTGGGGAGCGTGAGATTTTTTTCGTTACGGAATTTCTGGATTCGGTCCCCACGCTCAAGGCCCGCGATAGAAGCTATGCGATAGCACAGAATACATAATAGTAGCTAAACGCTACAGAACGGACACTCCGCCTCCCGCCAAAATTAAACACTTACCTCACCCCGCACGATCAGGCTAAAAATGGGCCACATTTTTCTACAGGGACGATACGCAACGAAGATTGACAACATTAATCAAATTGACTTAAAGTTGTATACGTAGTATATTATTATTAGTCTGTGCTTAAAGTAATTTATTATTTTGGATTTGTGATTATCGTTTTTCGTAGAAAATGGTTAGATATTGTGCTGTTTACGGATGTATTTCATCAGAAAAATGCGAATTTTTTTACGCTAGTCACAAATGTGCCAACCATAAAGCGTTAACACACATATTTGCAGTCTCTACAGTGTGACTGTCAAAACGATAATTTTGTATCGAGTGTCCAGGGTGTGGCAACATTGAGATATACATATGGAGACGACACCGCCTACATCACTTATGTTCCGGTTTTTTACTTTTTTTTAATGATTTTAAAGTGAAACGCATCAAATATGTCTTCGTGTGTGTTACGATATTGCATTGCATAATACGGAAAAGTGCAAAGGAATAACTTTCATCGGTAAGTACCTAACTAGATAATAATTTTTAAAACTTAGTTAGAGCAAAAAAATGGCGCACAGATTTTGTTCGTGGTGTCTCCTCCATATGTAGTAATATTATCTCAATGTGTGGCAATAGCTTATAAATAAATACCTATGGTGTGTATGCTGACCCTCGGCTGCTGAAGAGGCCCTTCGCAGTGGCGGTGGACCGTCCAGCTCACTGCCATCCAACATCTTCACCAAGCTATGCCTGATGATGAAAAAAAATTCATATTTTGTGATGATTATAGTTTTATTTATTTACTAGATTTCCGCCCGCGGCTGCGCCCACGTTTTCAAAGGAAAACCCGCATAGTTCCCGTTCCCGTAGGATTTCCGGGATAAAACCTATCCTATGTGTTAATCCAAGTTACCCTCTATATGTGTACTAAGTTTCATTGTAATCGGTTCAGTAGTATTTGCGTGAAAGAGTAACAAACATCCATACATCCAGACTTACAAACTTTCGCCTTTATAATAGTACATAGTAGGATAATAGGATTACACGCTAATAATACTATACCTGGGATACTTATTACCTGGTTAAATCTGCTATTTGATTAAATGGCTAGCGCGTTCATTGAATGACGACAATTAAATGACTAGGCCGAACATTATATTTTTCTAGTTGTTACTACTGATTGTTAGTTAATATGGCTTACTGATTTATTAATTCTACGCGATTACACTATATCTGGGTATAAAATATAATACTCAATAAAAAAACAGTGCAATTTTTTTATATATATAATGTAGTGCCGTGTCCCCTGGTGTGGTAAGGGGCAGATGCATTATGCATATATCTGTTTCTCACTGCCAGATCGAGACAGTGTTTTTAAAAACCAAGAACCCCTAGGCTCTACGCTCACGTGTCAACAACTGTACCAAGCAGTGTCATAATTATGTAAACTTAGTTATCTATACTAATATAATAAAGCTGAAGAATTTGTTTGTTTGTTTGAACGCGCTAATCTCAGGAACTACTGGTCCGATTTGAAAAATTCTTTCAGTGTTAGATAGCCCATTTATCGAGGAAGGCTATAGGCTATATCTATATCATCACGCTAAAACCAACAGAAGCTGAGCCACGTGGGTGAAACCGCAGGGCACAGCTAGTTAAGTTATATTTACCTGCGGCTAAGTGTAACTAGAGACTGTCTGTGCTTAGACGGTCTGGACTTGCCCGTGCGCACGTTGATCGCTGCGAAGTGATTTTGTATGGCCATCCCTACCTCGGGACACATGTCTTCTGATACCTGCGATATTTAAAAATAACTAAAATAAGTATAAAATTGAAAGTTAAGGTTTGTGTGTAATATTGAAATTGATGGATTTTGTAATAAAATAATGAAGCGGAACTTAAGAAAAAGAACTTATTTCAACCAAAAATTATAGAGGGAATAAAATAGAGGAGATATTTTATTTTGCGCGATTTAATCATTAAGCTAGTTTTTTTAACGTAATAAGGGTGCAAAGTTTAACAAATTTAAAATAACGTTTGATATATTATATTTATTAAAAAACAACCCTGAACTCAGCCTTGAAAAAAATTCAACACTAACAAATCATCGCCCTATGCCTACCACAATCAAAGTCTCACCAAAACCGGGCAATCCCGCAACATGGTGAAGTATTTGGGCTAACGATGATGATGATGATGATGATGATAATATTTTAAAGTCTCACCAAAACCGGACAATCCCGCAACATGGTGAAGTATGTGGGATGATGATGATGATAAAATTTTTAAGTCTCACCAAAACCGGGCAATCCCGCAACATGGTGAAGCCATCGTTCCCCGCATGCAAGTACTGTTTGACTCCCAGCCTGTACTTCTGTTCCCTCTGTAGATACTCATCACCGATCTTCACCACTTGTTCAGCGACTCGTTGCCCGGCGGGCTTGGACGGATCGAATGCGAACGAAACACCCGCTACCTGGGATAAAAATACATTTATTTTTTTACCTAGTGAATATATCGGGATTAAAATTGTATCTACATTGGTTTTTCGCCCGAGTAGTCAAAGGAAAACCTGCATAGTTCCCGTTCCCGTGGGATTTTCGGGATAAAAACTTATGTGATAGTCTAAATTACCCTCTATAATATGTTTGTGCATGAGAATTGGTTCAACAGTGTTTGCGTATACATAAATAACAAATATAAAAACTTTTGCATTTATAATAGAAGATGAATAAAAAGTAGGATTAGATGTTAAATTTTTATCTTATATATAAAATTCTCGTGTCACAATGTTAGTCTGCATACTCCTCCGAAACGGGTGGACCGATTCTCATGAAATTTTCTGTGCATATCGGGTAAGTCTGAGAATCGGCCAACATCTATTTTTCATATGTACCACGGGCGAAGCCGGGGCGGGCCGCTAGTAGAATATAAAAAATATGCATACTTTCAACCGCGTACAGGTATTCACGCTTTCAAATGCGTACAGGTATAGTCTTCATTAAAAAATTACAATTATCTACAATGATCACTGAAATATACTATAACAAGGCTCCGCTCCTGTTGGTCTTAGCGTGATAATATAATATAGAATATAGCCTTCCTCGATAAATGGGCTATCTAACACCGAAATAAATTTTTCAAATCCGACCAGTAGCTTCTGAGATAAGCGCGGTCAAACAAAATCTTCAGCTTTATAATATCTAGACATCGGATTATATGCACTAACAAAATGCCAAAATATGCATGCAAATATGCACTAAAAAAGGCCGAAATATGCACTAAAAACGACTGATATGCCTAAAATATGCACAATACAAAATCAAAAAACCTTTATTATTTTATATATTTAAATCAAAGATTGTACAAATACAGTGAAATTTTCATGAAATTTAGTATAGTTTTTGTGCCAATATACAATTAGGCATTTTTACCTAATTTTCGAGCGCAAATTTGCGACGTTTGTCACCCGCGAGCCCAGTGTTGCCACCTTAGACCTTTCCGGGCTAAATCTAGCCCTTTTTTGGAATTTAACCCATGTTTTAAGTTTTAGGGTAATCTAGCCCTATTTTGAATAGCTCAAAATTTACTTAAAATGGAGCCCATTTTGTAATTTTTCGCCATTTTACCATGCCAAAATAGGGTTTGTTTACTCGCTGAGCGTTCTGATTGGCTAATAAAGGTTAGTCGACCAATCAAAACTCCCGTTACTTAACGAAAAATGCACTATTGGGGAAAAAGGCTAAAATATGCACTAACGCCGTAATTAGCGAGTTTTATGCATTTGCATATGCAAATATGCAAATGCATATAATCCGATGTCTAATAATATCAGTATAGATTGTAAATATTTTTAACTTGGTGTGGTACATTGTCATATAAATAAACTAGCTTTCCGCCAGCGGCTTCGCTTGCTTTGTCTAAAACATAATAAATTATATACTAAAACCTTCCTCTTGAATCACTCTATCTATTAAAAAAAACCGCATCAAAATCCGTTGCGTAGTTTTAAAGATATACGCATACAAAGGGACATAGGGACAGGGAAAGCGACTTTATTTTATACTATGTAGTGATGATAAATAAACAACAGAATATTATCATCTATACTAATATTATAAAGAGGAAAGGTTTGTAATTATGTATGTATGGTTTTCACGCATAAACTACTGGACCGATTTTGATGAAATTTGGCACAGACAATCTTTAGACCCTGAGAAAGAACAAAGGCTACCTTTTATTGCGAAATATGTACCACGGGCGAAGCCGGGGCGGACCGCTAGTTTTATTATAATCAGTTAAGTGGTTGAGGAGTCCATTGAGGACCAACATTGGCACGAGATTTATATATAAGTAGTAAGATATACATGAATACCTGGGGAAACCTCCCCTCCAAGCTAGGATACTTGCTGACAGCATTCTCCAGGACCTGCAGTACGGTGGCCCCACTTGCCTCCACCACCACCAGCGGGTCCCGCATCGGTATGATGCTGGACAGGTCCCGGAGCGTGAAGTCTCCTGCTGGGTGCACCTGGGAACGAATAAAAAAAAAGCAATAAAAATTGGTTGTTTGTAAAGTAGGTTTACGATCGAGATGTTTACGTGATAACGTCTTATTGGTGGCAGAGCTCGAGATGAGACGGGAGATCGGTCCGTCTCTCTCTCGTTATACCTGCGATCGCGCTCGTGAGGTTTTGGTGTGACACAAGTTTCTGAACATGTCATCCGACTAAAACGATTTTAAAAACGTTATCACGTTAAAAAGACGTGTGGCACTCGAAGACTGCCACGGTAAAGCTATTGCATGCCTTCAAGCCACACCTCCGCGCCCGAGTGGGGAGCGTGAGATTTTTCGTTACGGAATTTCTCGATTCGGTCCCCGCGCTCAAGGCCCGCGATAGAAGCTATGCAATAACTTAAAAATACATTTCGATAATTGACTGACTGGTTGGCTTGATTGGTAGTGGTCCTGCCATCCAAGCCAGAGGTCGTAGGTTCGATTCCCACCCGGGAAAATATTTGTGTGATGAACATATATGTTTGCTCTGTGTCTGGGTGTTAATAGGCATGACGAAAGATTTTGAAATCCTCTTCCATAATGTGTGTATACGTTTACTATACAAGAAAAACCCTATATTTCGGTAATATACTTAAATTTAACGAAGATAAGAGCCATTTTCCAAAAAATATTTATTAACTGTGCCAAAACAGCTCGCAGGTGTCATGGCGTAGGCGTGACGTCACACTTTGGTAAATACGTAATTATTTGTACGCATTGCGAAGAAAATTAAAAAAATATTTATTTAATATGTGTTATAGAAACGAATTTCAAAGTTTATAAGTGGTGTGCAGTATTGCAGTGTGAATCCACATAAAAATAATGCTCAAAAATGTGTTATTAATTATTTCAAGCGAGAAAATAATAAGAAATGATTGTATAAAGTTGGTGCGGAGAACCCCGAACCATGTATTCGTGAATTCGCAATTATATTTCTGTTCTGAGTCGATAAAGCATACGTGAAACAATAGAAAATAAATAAAAATGCGTATTATCAACATATTCATAACAACAAAAAACATCTGACGTGAGTTGTTTACTTAAGCGTGACGTCACGCGTGTTTTAGTCAAAATGGCCAACTGCAGTATTTCAATGTTTTATTTTATTGATAATCTCATTAATCTTAATGTTTTTAAGATTTCTAAGTCACTATATGTAATTTATCTATTATACATTTTCCCTTAAAAACACTAATACGATCATTTATGGATACTGTCGTCATGCCTATTATCTATATAAGTATTTTTTTTAAATTATGTATATGTATGTTTTTCAGCCATCTGGTTTTCATAACACAATCGAAACCTTAGTATGGGATCACATCGTGATGTGTTTTCCAACGAATGCAAAACCGTGGAAATCGGTTCGTGCGTTCTGGAGTAATAGCGTCAGGAAGGAAAACCTGACTTATTTTTATATAGTAGACTAGCTTCCGCCCACGACTTTGTACGTGCATCCCCGTTTTTCCATCGTTCCCGCAAGAATTTCGGGAAATCCTTTCTTAGCGGATGCCTTCGTCCTAACATCTACCTGCATGCCAAATTTCAGCCCGATACGTCCAGTGGTTTGGGCTGTGCGTTGATAGATCACTATATCAGTCACCTTTGAGTTTTATATAGTAGAAGTACGATATACCTGATCTGACCGGAAAGTCCCCGAGTTCAGCAGCAGCAGGTCAGCAGCAGTAGCAGCCAATAACACGTCGCACACCCAATTCCCAAGATTACACTCTTGTCGGCGAATACAGGAGAACCTCCCTTCTAGCGGCACGCAGAACTTGCCGAGCACTTCGTCCATTTTGCCGTCTATCATTGCTGTGGAAAAAAAAACATGTATAAAAGATCTATCATACTAATATTATAAATGCGAAAGTTTGTGAGGATGTGTGTGTGTGTTTGTTACTCTTTCACGCAAATACTACTGAACTTTTCTGAATATTTACTGAACGTTTCCTGAAATTTTACAGCTTTTGGGTAGGTGACAGATTTTTGTATATTTTTTCAGATTTTTGCATTCAATTTTTTAATCAAATCATAACCAAGTTTATTAATTTGTTTATAATACCTGAATATTTCTCCACTTTGGCCTTCAAAACTGGATCCTCAGCATATTGACTCGTAACATTAACTTCAGATATATCGACGCGAGCGCAGTCGCCGGCAAAGTTTATATTGATTTGACTGAACTGACGGAAATCTGTACCGCTTTTGACTATATATTTATTGTTTACCTGTAAGAAAAATAACTTGCTTTTATTTATACCCGACTGCAAAAGTAGGGGTTTTTCGAAAAAATATTGACAAATCGATTTTGACGATAGAATTTTGTGGCCTTTAACATCTTTTAAATATCTACAAATTTATAAAAAACCGACTTCAAAAAATGAGGCGGTTCTCAATTCATCTGATTTTTTGGGTTTGTTATCGGACTGGATAAACCGATTTTGATATAGTATATATTTTCTTTTTTTTTTGAATTTGGTTTAGTTCTGATAACTTAACGGTGTAGTCTAATGTTTAGTCTTTTGAAAAAGATAATAGTTTTATATATAAAATACCTCCAAAATTTCATACACATGATCATGGCCGCCCAGAATGAGATCAATTTTGTTACAACCCTCCGCTAACTTCACGTCGTTCGGCGTTCGCATGTGTGTTAATGCTATCACGTATTCACAGCCCTGGAATTAAAGTGAAGTTAGTAACGGTTTAGTAGCGCCATCTGGTAATTAATATCTTTTTTAATTGCTTTTTAACACGCTTTTATAAGCTTAACCTGAAGACTTGGTTTCACCCACTTTAAACGGAAAGATTTAATTTAAAATTTAAGCGTGGCGTAGTTTAAGCGTGGTTTAAAGTTTTTTTTAAGTATGTTAATTATTTATCTTATAACCGCTTGTATAATTTTTGATGTTTGTCGAGAAGGGACTACTTGTTTATATTAAAACTAGCGGTCCGCCCCGGCTTCGCCCGTGGTAAATATCTTCATCATTTTTTCGCAATAAAATGTATCCTATGTTCTTTCTCAGGGTTTAAAGATTGTTTGTGCCAAATTTCATCAAAATCGGTTGAGAGGTTTAAGCGGGAAAGCGTATCAGACAGACCGACATAGTTACTTTCGCATTTATAATATTAGTAGGGATGTATTCGATACGCTTTAACTAAACAAAGCATTAAAAATGTAAACATACTTCTTGAACGATTAACAAGTTTGAATTTATTTTTATTGTGCTACAATAAAATCTATATACAATTAATATAATTGATTTTCATATTGCTATTTCTTTCAGTAAAAGTCCTTTATCTTGGAAGTGATAAAAAAATATTATTTTCTGCAGTAACTATTATTATAACTTATAAGCATACCTCTTCCTTAAGTTGTGACGCTAACTTCGATCCCGCTTGTAAGAAATCTATAAACGTAACTTCTTCGGGATTTATTGTTGCTAATGTGTCGAGCCATTCCTGAAACATAGTATAGTTATTTACAATAACAAAAAATTGAGAAGGTATTTCTATTAAATTATTTTTAATATAACACGTTACATTAATCATAAACGTATTATATACTAGCGGTCCGCCCCGGCTTCGCCCGTGGTACATATTTCGCAATAAAAGGTAGCCTATATTCTTTCTCAGGGTCTAAAGATTATCTGTGTCAAATTTCATCAAAATCGGCCCAGTAGTTTATGCGTGAAAACCATACATACATACATACATACAAACCTTTCCTCTTTATAATATTAGTATAGATCTATCCTTTACCTTAGTGGCCTGGAAGAAATAGCTTTTAAGCGATAAGGTCACCTTTTGTACTTTACCTCGAATCTATACAACTATATATCTATACTAATATTATAAAGAGGAAAGGTTTGTAATTATGTAAGTATGTATGTATGGTTTTCACGCATAAACTACTGGACCGATTTCAGAAATTCTTTCACCATAAGAAAGCTGCATCTTCACTGAGCAATATAGGCTATATTGCATTTTCAAAAAAATTAGAGATCCTTACCAAAATGCAATAATGTAACCCAAGGTGTAAAAAATTCCTTAATAAAAATTCTGTCATCGCGTGTGCTGCGGAATCTATTTAAGATTGAACAAAAAAATGTTCGACGGTATTATAGAATGGGTCAATATCTACAAGAAAGTCCGCGATACCATATGTCCATCTTCAGTAATTGTTATGTTACTACAACAACTTTTTTACGTTTTCAAAGTAAATAGAAGTGCCGACAGTAATCAAACCATGTTATCCATACACATACATTAATCCTTATTCCATTATATGATGTTTTATTATAGACTGTTTCAATACCAGCAAAATACTTTTTAAATAAAAAAATTGGATATTCCATTCAAAAGATATAACGAATTTTTAAAAGTGTCAATCTACAGAAAATAGTAGGTATGTAATATGTGTACTGTTTAATACAATGAGCAGGCGTAGTGCGGGACTGGGTGAAGGTGATTTTCATGTGATTAAAAATTAAACCTATAGTCCGACCTATATGTAGACTTTTCTCTGTCACGATATCGCTATCTATGCGGGTGAAACCGCAGGGCATTGCTAGTAATATAATAAAATGGTAGAAAAGTGATGTCTGTACAATGAAAATATGTAAAAAAATAAAAAAATAGCAGGTATTTTCGTTTCCGAACCCACAACTGTAGATAACAAATTTTGCTTTTCATGTGATTTGAGCTTTTTTTTTCATTGAGCTTTACATGTGATTTGAGCTTTTTGTTTCATTGAGCTTTTTTGTTTCATTGAGCTTTCTATATCATTTGAGCATTTTGTTAAATTGAGCTTTTTGTTTCATTGAGCTTTCCATGTGATTTGAGCTTTCCATGTGATTTGAGCTTTTTGTTGAATTGAGCTTTACATGTGATTTGAGCTTTTGGTTTCATTGAGCTTTCGATATCATTTGAGATTTTTGTTTCATTGAGCTTTCCATGTGATTTGAGCTTTTTGTTGAATTGAGCTTTCCATGTGATTTGAGCTTTTTGTTTCATTGAGCTTTCGATATCATTTGAGCTTTTTGTTAAATTGAGCTTTCGATATCATTTGAGATTTTTGTTAAATTAAGCTTTCGATATCATTAGATTTTTGTTAAATTGAGCTTTCGATATAATTTGAGCTTTTTGTTTCATTGAGCTTTCCATGTGATTTGAGCTTTTTGTTAAATTAAGGTTTTATTAAGGTAGTACGTGTTTACTCAATAATTGTGTGTTATCTAAAGTTCTCACTACTATACAGTCGCTATTCCACGCGGACGAAGTCACGGGAACAGCTAGTATTATATACTGTAATGTTAAATGGTGTGGTACAATAAATGGTTAAATGAATAAATAAACATGTACATACTGGCCAAAAATGGCAAAATTGTATTTTTTAATTGTGTGTAGTATTAATTGTATTTTTTTGGGCTTGTTCCAGGGTTTGACACTAAGAAAATACACTGTAAAGAGCGGTGTGTGCGTGTGTGATTGTTTGTGTGTGTGTATGTATATTAATTCTTTCTTTTTTCTTTTCTTACCTGTTCGACCAGCCCAATAAGGCCAATCTTATGGCCATTGCATATGAGCGCGTGTGTTATCTTGCCATCGCCCAACGGTCTGCCTGTTTCGTTGTCTATCACGTTTGACATAAGCCATGGAAAGCTGCATTGAGCCACAAGACCTGATAGGATGTCTAGACCGAAGTCTGAAAAAAAAAAGATTTTTTTGTAGGTTACATGTTTATATATTACTAGTCTTAGCGTAATGATATAGCCTATAGCCTTCCTCGATAAATGAACTATCTAACACCGAAAGAATTTTTCAAATCAGACCAGTAGTTCCCGAGATTAGCGCGTTCAAACAAACAAACTCTTCAGCTTTATAATATTAGTATAGTTTATGCGATATCGTTTCTTTTGTGATTATACAATTTTTATTCAGGTTCGATACGTTGTCAAATATATCTCGGATTAATTCAAGTGGTTTTCAAAAAACCTTAAAAACAGTGTGTCAGGTATTCTACTTTCAATTCATAAAATAATTTTGAAATATGTATCTTTGAGTTATCTATTAGGCCATCCACACGTCTGCCGAACAACATGAAAAACAACGAACAGATAGGGACGGCGCTAGACACAGAAGCGAGAAGGAAATAAGTGCATCTCTTTTCTTCGTATAGTGCTGTCCCTATGTGTTCGTTGTTTGTCACGTTGTTCGGCAGACATGTGGATGGCCTATATAACAAACAAACAAATATCAAGCTAATTGTTTGTGAATCTCTGAATCTCAATAATATACGTATAACATACTATACAGACTTGACCTTAACTCAATTCATGTATATTGAAACAATTGTATTCGGTTAGGAACAATAAAAATTATTCAATGAAATTAAATTCCTGTATATCTATTTATTATTGTATTCGGTTAGGAACAATAAAAATTATTAAATCAATATAAATTATTATATCTTACCAAAATCGTGATTCCCGAAGACAGCACAGTGCGTTCCTATTTCGTTCAATACTGGTACCATCTGTTCTCCCTTTGTGTACGTGCTAACTGTCAATAAAATAATATTTTTTTATCATTATTATACATAAAAATGAATAAAAATAAGTATATACTATAGACACTGAATAGTTTTGTTTGAAGTGCAACTTCTTTAGGCGCGTTGAGAGAAAAATTGCAAGGTCGTGTCATGGCAATAACGTCACGCCATGGAGTAAGGCGACGATTTTAGTATCATTGAATCTTGCCAAAGAAGTTTCACTTCTGACACGTGTGCTCGGCACACACGTTCTTTTTTTGTATTGTTTTTTCTAATTTCTACCGTCGCAATCGATGTCCGTAGAAGCACAGATTACTAAATAGTTACGACGCAAGTAAAAGTAAATTGCGATACAGATAAAAACACTTTATTTTTGTTCCTTAGTAATTTTAACTCTAAAACTTATTTAAGTAACTATTGTTTTAGAACATTTAAATGCTTTATAAATAAGAAATTTTTAAATATCAATTCAACAATGTTACAATATTGTAAAATATTGTTACACTATTGTAACTAGTTGTTACAATGTTGTAATCATTGTAATAATGTTTCATAATGGATGATGATGGTATTATGGTGATGGATTGTTCAACTTACGCATACTGGGTGAGAAGATATCGCCACTAAATAATACTAAAGGGTTGAGGTGCTGTAGGCCTTTGACTGCTGTACTAAATCTTAAGGCACCTCCCACTGGTTCGTTGTCTGAAAAAAATTATATTTGCTTATTTTTGTATACTTAATAAGACCATAAGGGTGCTTTTCCACCAATAATGTGCGAGGATGAGTAGCAAGGAATGTGTTTGCAAAGAACCAATCATATCGTTTCATTTAGTTTGAAGTTTGAAGCGATTCTTTTGGTTATTTCCAAACGCATTCTTCACTACACATCGTCGCAGATTATTGGTAGAAAAGCTCCCTAAATATTAAGCTAATTGGTCGATTAAAAACCCTTACAAGAAATATCAGATGTCACAGTCAGATCGTATAAATCACCATAATACATTACGTCTATTTTATATTGCCGCCGAGAATTTGCAACAGATATTTTCGGTTCAATTAAAGGGATCACTAGTTAAAAACTACACAGAAAAGGGAAAAATTAAATTCTTGATTGTATACTGATGACGGCGAAATTATAGTTTTCCTGCGACATCACTATTACACAGTATAAACATTTTATATGGTGACTATTACATCAGAAGCCGCGGAGTAAATTGTAAGTTTGTAACTAATTGATCGATGCTACCATTGTTATCTTGATAGCACGGATTTATGGTTTCTCACATCTATTTTTATCTCCATTCAAGGGCTACGACCTTGCTTGATGTTTACCTAACATGAATATGCTGAACTCCCCATTCATCTTGGTTTTGTCCGTGATAAAAAATATAACCTATGTTACGCAGGAATAGCGAAGGAACTTTCAATATTGGACCAATGGCTTCTTTGGGAAAAACAAAAAATCTATCCTCATTTTTAGTCAATTTTATATAATCAGAAAAGGAATATAGTTTTCAATTTTAGCATTTCCATTTCTCACGGTTGTAACGTGATGTTCTAATATTTTATAGCCTTCCTGGATAAATAAACAATTCAATACGAAAATAATTTTAAACCATATATAGTAAGTACCAGAAATTCACACTTAATTAATTCTTTAAACTCTTCAGTTCTATTACGAAAAAAAAAACAAATACATAATATGCATTGGTTTTATATAAATACTCACTAGTAGTCGGCTCGATGTTATACACATCATTAAAGTGTATGATGACCACATCGTCCCCCATACCTCGGCCAGATAGCTGACTGACCGCACGCCTGCCCACTTGCCTTACTTCTAATGATGCCTGGAAAATGAATCATTACATAAATAAAATATATCTTAACTTTATTTAAATAGAACAGACTGCATGTTCTTATAGAAATGAAACGATTTCCTGCCATAATTGGAGAATAAAATTATCGATTTCAATAATAATATGTCTTTTAGTTTTCGAAGTTTGTTATAAAGGTATTGAATCGTGTAGAAATCGCAGCATATCAGAACAGAACTACTGTTTAAAATTGTATCATAACAGAAGAACGTTAATGAGGTAAATAGATACGTAAGAAAATAACATACCTAGAGAGAAAAATAACCATGTGATTTTTAATATATGAGGGTAGTTACAAAACTATACGATTACATTTGAATGAATAACATCATCAAATTCAAGGTTATTGTTTACCTACTTATAAATTCAGTTCCAGTTCTCTTTTTCGTGTATGATAGTCGAATCATGCCAACTTACTTTGACTAATCGTGTGAGCTGTTTTTGAAGATCGGATGTTGTGTTGGTAACTTATCTAAACCTTTACTTCTTATATTACTGATCCAATCGGCAACGTCGCATTCTCTAACTTCAACCTATTCCAATATAAATAATATAATCCTATACCGTATTTCATTTCAAATTTCAAAACATTAAAGTGTAATAAATTTAAATTGTTTATAGACTTTACGAAGTTCACGGCCTTATTACTCGACCTGAAGCTTATCAAACTTGGAGACTAAAATATAATTTATTTACGGAACTAACGGTCCATAGTGATATTTTGGGTGTCTGCTACAATATGAGTCACCTTTGATATTTTGATGTAGACTCGGTCTCTATTTAGTAGGCAATAATGCCGATTTTTTGACTGATACGATCATTGTAAAGTTATGGCATTTTTGTACGATAGTGGTTATGAGATAACACGAGTAAGGAAGTATTCTGAAATCTGAACTTTACTTTAAAAAAATTGTTTTCGACATCATTCAGTTCAAGTACCACACCTACAGCATTCAAACAAAATTTGGCGATAATTATAAAAGAAGTAATCATGAAGTAATCATTGCACTATTTCAAAACATACATATCATGTAATAAGACAAAACCATAGAAGTAATAAGTACGTGGAATCGTATTTATAGTATTTCTGCTTACTATATCCATACGCAAAATACGTGAGTTTATGAGAATCAGATAGATGCAGAAAACTGTCCTTTCATTGATATAAACATAGAAAACTACATTTAAAAAATTTATGGATATTGGCATTCAAGTAACCGATTTTCCAAAAAGCTAATCTTGGTTAGGTTCTTAATTCGTAGGGCATTTTTTTTAACAAACGATTTTGCTCTGGCTATCACTGACCAATAACCTATAAGTGTTTACGGTGCTTTATTTACCAAAGTGTCATTATTGTCATGATTTCAAAAACAGTTTCATTAAATGCGTCAGACGTTAAACAAAACACATAGCCCTTTGCAACAAATCGTCTCAGATTAATGCAATCCGTGTATGCAAATAATGTGTTAAGATTAAGCTATTTAGCCGAGACAAATGCCTAATTTCCCCTACCATTCCTCCAAAAGTGCTAGAGTTACGAGATGCGATGACTCTAATTACCGTTTGGACTTAGTCCAACGTTCTATGCACATTACCATGAATCGTGCAAACTACCCTCATTAAGGCACGACGTATGTTATAAAAATGTGTCCGTTTAAGGACATGTAAATCAATTCTAAATGGCTTCCTGAATACCGCAAGTAAACTCGTAGATTATACTATTATGAAGCACTTTGTGTAAAATGTTTTAATTAAATAGTTATATTTTTGTAGAATCCAACTCTAAACTTCCCAAACACCTGAGCGGTACAACTATAATGGCGTGTTATTATATAACAGTTTATTCGGTAACTAATAAAGATAAAACCACGACCTTTCGTGTAGGCTCTTATTGGCAGCGACTAAAGCTGCTACCATAAAGTACTAGCACCTCAAAGGGTTTATTACACACTTAACCCCCGGTGAAACTTTCGCCCCACATCCATTGTATAACATAACAATAAGGTCGCAAGGTCGATTTGATTTCCCGTTCAATGTCAAGGTAATTGTTACGGAAATAGATACTGGACAGTATTGTCGGTTCACTGCATTCTTATCAGTTGGTATGGTATCTGTTTTGGAGTATCTATGCCCAGTTACCTGCATGTATCTGTGCATGTACCTGCAACTATGCATGATGTCTTTTAACAGCTTTATTTCCACTGTGGGAAAGAAATGGCGCTAGTCGATCTATATAGCGCTATCCTTTTTCCAATCTGGAAGTAATACTGCTCTAAGGCATGGTACGGGGGTCCGGGTAGGACCATACTAAAGGTGAGATGTTTATCATATCGATTTCGGTTATTACACGCTATACCTTCTACATTATGGTAATATTCTAATCTGCTAATATGGTTATCTGGTTTGTTTATCCATCCTCCAAAAAGAGGTGGAGGAATAATAACTAGGAGCTAGGTGCAGTTTAGTCATTCATTGATTTTGGTGATATTCTCATGAATATCGATGTTTTATGATTCATTGATATTTGTCAATAGTTATTTTTTTTATTATATCGCTATTAATTTGGTTGTTTATGAATTGTTAGAAATCCTATTCCAAATGAGACGTGCCTATTGTTAATCTGAATCAGTAGAGAGTATAGTGTTCTGGGATCTGAATCATTAATAGTTTGGGGTTGAACTATTGTGATCCATCTCATATTTATTATGTAAAAGTATGCGAGGTAGCCGCAGATACGCAATCCAATGTGACAAAAAAAAAGTAAAAACATGTATGAATTCATAAATAAAGATAACAAGGTACGTAAATTTTATTCATAGACAAGAGGTTCCGTTTAGGTGCCTTGCCAAACTGAGCCTGTTACACAATGGGAAATAACAATTAGGTATATTGTAAATTGGAATGCCAGTATGGAATAGGAACCATTCATGTGTTCAAGCAGTTTCTTAATTCGGCAACAAAATAACAGTCCTCGTACTACTTGGGTGATTTTCCTGTCCCTGTCCCGTTCGAAGCTCAAGAGATCAATAAAAAAATGCGATAAGATTCCATTTATCATATACCGCTGAGACATAACCAATTAATTATAGAAATATAAAAATAAACTGCAAACGATTAAGTATAAGCACTGAAGAAATGTGTGTTTCAAAATTCGTAAAAATCGTCGATCAGGGAATAAAGTTCCTGAAAGCTATCATACACAAAACATACCTGTGGATAGAGTTTATATATTACAGTATAGTATCACAGTATTACCATTATTTCCTACAGTAGTGCGACGAATGTACTTGTGCAGAGAAACGGAGGGGAACTGGCGGGGGTCGGGCGACGCGGGCCGCGTAAAGCAAACACGCTTAGTTTGCTTTACCTAGCGCGAAAGGATGACGCAGTCGTATTTTTTGTGTAATAATTTTATTATACATAGGTACTTACATATACTATTATGGCGCGCACAAACTGTTCGGTTTACGGATGTAAATCTACATTGAAATCCCAGAAGGAAACAATATTTCAGAAAGATTGTATTAATTGTATCTGTTGAATTAAAATCAAAGCTATGTATATATGTTGTCCTCATTATTTTCTAATCAGATTGTACATCCCAATGCGAATGCATTACTTAGTTAATGTTATAATATACAATTAAGAACATCCAAAAATAAAGTGTCCACGTAAATAATATTTAGCAGTGCAATATCTGTAATTATATATTTATGAACAAATAATTACATCAGATTTAATAATCGCAATTATTTTGAATGTACATATGAATAAAGATTTCATCATAATATTAATAATCACAATTGTTTTATTTCCCATTTGTTGCAACCCTAGCGTATTTTCGTGTGGCAGCGTAAGTACCTACGCTGGCGGCGGCATCGCGCGACATCAAAGGCGATTCCTTACTGTAGGAAATAATGGTAATACTGTGATAGTATCCCGTAAAATGGTCGAGCAGGGAAATAAGTTTCAGAAAGCTATCGTAAACTAAACAGAGCTACGGGTCCGGGTAGTGTCTGTAGTTTTTATCATTCGGCTATACATAGAATATCACTCGAAAATTGCCTTTTGTGTTTACATTTTTTTTTATAATGCTATAGGATAGGAAACGAGCAGACGCGTCGCCTGGTGTTAAGCGATATAAAGCCACTCCACTGGAAAGTGGATGTGTTGCCGTCCTCAAAAATAAATAGAGGGACGTACACATGTACACGTTTTTGACGAGACAACGTCTTATGATTCGATAGCGCCGGCTGCACGCACGAAAAAACGTGACTCATGCGGCGTTACCTCGCTCTGAGGCGTTCTATGTAAGGCTTGAAGTGCAAGCGAAAGCGCGGAACGAGCGACAAAGAAGCAGAAACGGACGTTGTCACGTTCAACTATCGACAGTAAACCGAATTTACAGACAACCATTTTTTCCACTTATAACGATGAGTTTATTTTCGTTCCGTCAGATTTATGTACCTACATAAATTATTATTTACATAAACTTTCAGAGATAATTAATGGCATCTCGTCTCAAAGGTCCCCTTGAGGTATTCTGGAGTATCTACTTTGTGTATAGTGCTTAAATTTTGTAGTGAGTTTTCTTTTTGACCTTTTGAATAAGGTACTGGGTTCAATTCCCGTTGCAGAGTTATTGATATTTTCAACCAACTTCAAAAAAAGGTTCTCAATTACTTTTTTTTATTTTGTTCATTAGCATCATGTCGCCTAATTGACAGACACACTCAATAAATTTCAATTTATATTATTATCCTTTGTAATTCTATCACAAAATATAATATTTTTTATAAAAAAAAAATTACAGTAAATATCCAATGATATTGTAATAACAAGCTAATCACAAAATAAAATATTTTTTTATAAAGACACTAAATATCCAAACATTTTTTTAATAATAAGCTTAAACTTATAATCTGATATAAAAACTGTTTGTTCATGTAACTGAGAAATTATTAGAATAATATTTACACTACATAACTTACGCTAAAATATATAGATTTAAAGTATGTGTAGATAGATCTATATATGTAATAATATGTATATAAAAGAATGTGTAAAGAGGTGCTAATTATATAATAATCATGCAATTTAGTATTTAATGTTATATTACAATAAATACTATTGTGCTGTGAATGCTGTCCATGCGTATCTATATCTATACTTAATATTATAAAGAGGAAAGGTTTGTATGTATGTATGGTTTTCACGCATAAACTATTGGACCGATTTTGATGAAATTTGGCACAGATAATCTTTAGACCCTGAGAAAGAACATAGGCTACCTTTTATTGCGAAATATGTACCACGGGCGAAGCCGGGGCGGACCGCTAGTGTTGAATAATTATACATATCTATCTTACTTGTCTAAGTATATAAATAAAAATTAATCGCCAAATCTGTTGCTAAGGGAACGAGTCGAGAACGGCTTAGTCTATTCAGCTATAACATTTTAAACATTTTTGTTAAGGCGCAAGGTAGGGTCTCATGAAGAGTAAAAACTTGATAGGAGCAATAGGGCAGATCTATGTCTGTTAGTGAAATAATATTTTTGAATATAATATTGTTTGTATAATATTTTTTGTAATAGAATTGATTATTTGCCAATTTAGTTTAAATTCTATCAGGTACAATTTTTTATCAAATTTCCTACTTATATTATTTTTGCAATCATTCCAAATGTCAACAACATAATCAATACCTAAGGTGTTATTATAGTTCAAACTGTGGTCATTGAACCAATTTAATCTATTTTTATAATGTCATTTTATAATATTGTATTCATATAGTTAATGTATTGTTATACTTTAAAAAATATGATCGTTACCATAATTTAAAACTGTAAACAAGAGAATATTGACCATACATAAAAGAAATTTCCTATAGATTACTAAATAAATAGTTTACTGTACAAACAAGATTTTTTTTAAATACTTTTATTGTATGATAGGGAAGCGCTTGACCACAATCTCGCCTGATGGTAAGCTGAGATGTGGCCTTAGATGGAGTGCGCTTACCTAAAAAGTACCTGTTCACTCTTTCCTATATATATATATCTAGAGTTTGTTTGTTTACACAAGCTAATCTCAGGAACTACTGGTTCGATTTGAAAAATTATTTCGGTGTTAAATAGCCCATTTATCGAGGAAGGCTATAGGCTATGCTAAGACCAACAGAAGTGGAGCACTGCGGGTAAGACCGCAGGGCACAGCTAGTTCTAAATATATGTAAAACAACATGTAGCTGCACAAACATCCTACAAAGCGAAACATGCATACAACTAAACCGTGCCTGTTTCAGCCATCCGACGACCGATCGGACACCATCGGTCACTTCCCCGGGGACGTCCACACTGGTCGACTCTATCAGTGAACTCCATCGAGACCGGAGCGCCGCTTGCGCCGCGAACGACGCCATTGTATGTATATAGCGCACTAGAACCATTGTATTACTTATTTTATAGTTTATGGTTTGGGTAGAAACATATTCTTTAGTTTACTTATATACTTTAAAGTAGTATCATTGCTAGACGAATTACACTATTGTTTTTTGCACGGTTTATATGCTCATTTTGGGAGTTATGTCAATTTTAAATACATAGTTTTTATGTTCATTTTATGTAAGTGATGTTTTAGCGCTTCTTTTAAGTGTTTACATTATATTATTTTAATGATTATACATAAGATTATATTATGTTGTACCTAGTTTGCATATTTTATTAATCAACACTATGAATGCACTTTTACATATTTTGGCTTTTTAAATAAAAATTGATGTCATTTATTGTACTTATTAGAAGGTTTTGTATAAAGATAACATGAATTTATAAAATACTTCTATAAATAACTGTAAATATTCCGTGGACTTTGCCTTCAAAGATTATTATTTTTAGTTCTAACTATTAACCCATTGACCACCGTAAGGCCCGATCGGGGCGCGACACAATAGATTTTCTATTGTGTCTGTGATTCCGAGGACTGATGGATTAATTTAGAAGCGTTCTCTTTTTATTTCAATGTATTCTTTATCTTTCATAAAAGAATTTAATGTGCCATAATATATGGCTGCTAAGCTGTGAACTTTAGATGGTAAAAATATAACTCCTTTGTTGGTTTTCTTTTCATTGTATCTGTTACACATTTTTTATCTGTTTTATTCAATTATTTCATTGTTTGCTATTTTTATAAACATTCTGTATTATTTCATCAATAGTAAATTCACAGTTATTGCATACACTGAGTCAAGGACACTTTTTTCTATTACAAAACAGATCACCAGCTGAAGTAGTCACATTTATGTTTGTTATTAATAGATAATACACAAGGTGAAACAATTTAGCACACTAAAACACTTTCTAACAGACACTACACTTTAGAAATTCATCAGTCTGCGCAAAATCATTCTTAGAATGTTAATGAATTGGTCAGGGTCGAGGCGATATATTTTGGCACCCAAATACATTCGATAAATTGTATGCATATAATTAAATAGCATAATATAAACACCAGATCTCAGATACATTGACAGATAATAAATAATATCGCTCACATGTGCAATATTTCTTTAAACATCGTATTCCTTTCGTCGCACTTTAAAATCTAATAAAACTAAATTAATTTATCGCTTACCTAACAGGTTGGTGAAAAATTATCAGAAGCGCCGATCTATAATTATACTGTTTTAAAATTTTCAGTCACTAAAATTGTGTTAACGATTTTATAAACTTCGATTTCTCGATTTATTTTAAATTCCAATAGGATAGCACACCCACAAACGGAATAGATTTTGGTGAAACTGTCATTTGTCACTTTATCAAACTGTACGAAACTAATGTCAAGTTCGATCGGTTGTCAAAACACTGTTCCAATTCACGCTTAAATTATGTAGGAACTATGAAAATAATCAATTACCGATACTTTATCGATTAATATTCCCCGTTTTCCAATTACAGAGCATAATGCGACTCAGTGCCGCACAATGCCGAATTATGCTGATGCTTAATTGGAACGTGAAACGCACCAGCAGGTTGCGCTAAGTTCAGTGTTGAAAAAAAAAATATTCATAGAGTTAGCAATAACCTCATTAATGTGTAAATAAAGTGGTATACATAATAATTGGTTGAAAAATATTTACGGTTATTTTAAGTAATTTGGATTTTGATTTTTTCATTAACATTTTTTTCAATGTTTGTACCTTCATCCATACTTATATTTTTTTTTAACACAATTTGAATTTACCTTTGATAATTTCGAAAAAACTACAATGAAACGAAAGCTTTAAATTTTTTTCCAACAATTAATAATTACTAACGATAAATCGATTGCACGCATCAATTCACGCGCATTACTTTTTCTAGTGCTCGATTGTGCGAAGCGTTGCTGTAGTTGGAACATTTAACGTTTTATGCCGCATAATGCGCTCTAGTGCTGTAATTGGAAAACGGGGATTATAATAATATATATTTACGACCCAGAGTCATCTTAACAAGGTTACCAGTTTAGTATTCATAAAATACTTAAATTTATTGGAGGTCAATTCAAAGATCGGCTACATGGACTTTTTAAAGACACACGTAAATCATAAGAACACAATAAGCAAATTATAATACTTTTTCTTTATTAGGGGTTTAATTGAAGACGTCCATTTCATGAGTTTATGTGTACATGCGTAAAACTCCGTTTTCTCAGGACTTAAAATACATGGCTGGTAGAGATTTACAATATAAATATTTTAAACAAACGTGCACATTTTAATTAAAAGTAAACATTTCTTACTTCACCACACATTCATGCTTGTAATAAAATTCACCGTTAACGTCGAACCAGTCAACTAATTTCTTATTGTACCACAGAAAGCTGCCTTTTAGGTTGGGCGATGCGTCTAATATTAAATATAAAATGCTTTCCGCTGCTTCATCTGGTTCAAGTTCACCACCGCCTTGCGCCATATCAGTTTTTACGTGACCCGGGTGAACTGCGTTTATCGAAACGTTACTATACTTCCTCTGTTGGACCATAGTAAGAGCAGTAAGGGCTATTTTCGATACACGATGTTCTGCATGTTTTCCCTCATCCGCAAAATCATTTTTATTAAACGTTCCGTTTCTTATACTCTCTAAATACTCGTCAACAAAATTGTTTATTTGCTCTGTAGTCAAATCTTCTCGCTGCAATATGTCCAACCACTTTTTGTTTTTTAAATTGGATAAGTGACCGCAAGCACTCGAAACATTTACGACTCTAGCACCATCTCTTAGCAGAGGGAATAAGAATTCTTCAACTGTCAGTAGGCTGCGATAATTTATGTCAATGTTACGTTTGGCGGCCTCATAATCTGGGTAAACTTGTTCCCATTCAAGGATTGCTGCATTGTTAACGAGAACATCGATTGCACCGTGTTTCGATTTGATAAACTCGGAAAATACTTTAACACTTTCTTTGCTACTTACGTCGAGTTGATGGTACGATGGTGTCAATCCTAAATCGTTCAATTTTTTCACCGCTTGTAATCCTCTTGTTTCGTCCCTTGAGGTTAAATAGACCGTACCGTTAAACCTTTTGCATAATCCTTTAACGACGGCGAAACCTAATCCTTTGTTTGCTCCGGTGACAACGGCAACTTTTCCCGCCATTTTTCCTGTCATCTGCTGTTACGTTCGATTGCAATGGCGACGTGTTGTGCACTGAAAAAGCACAATGTGTTGTGTTTACTTACTGTTGCGATTACGTCACGCTGTCAACGGATTCTGTAAATGATAAAAAATACAATATCTTGCAAAACTATTGTAATTGTTTCATTGCCCTGCATTCTGTATTTATATTTATAAATTCATTTATATACCTACATAACTACTAAAAATAAGTCTTACCTATTAATTTTAATTTGTATTATCTTCTATTACTTTGTATTAACTTCTTTACAAGTATGTATTATAATGTAAACTGTATGCTGAATTATATTATTCACACATATTAATTAGGTTCCTTTCAATTAAATCCAAAACTCCGTTATTTAAAATGCACTTCATTATAAAAATAATGAATCGAATATGCACGACTTTGACACGTTTCAATATTTTAAAATTGAGTGGGTAGATATAATATATTGTGTGATCCGAAATGATGAAGCGAGAAGCTCTGGTTATCCTTCGCAACGTCTTTTATTTTTTCATCTCTGATTGATTCAAAAAAAGACGTGTGGCACTCGGGGACTGCCGCGGTAAAGCTTTTGCATAGCATGCCTTCAAGCCACACCTCCGTGTCCGTCGGAGTGGGGAGCGTGAGGTTTTTTCGTTACGGAATTTCTCGATTAGGTCCCCGCGCTCAAGGCCCGCGATAGAAGCTATGCAATAGCTTAAAAAAAAGACGTGTGGTAAAGCTATTGCATAGCTGATAGCATGCCTTCAAGGCTTCAAGCCACACCTTCGTCATCCGTGCCCCTCGGAGTGGAGAGCGTGAGGTTTATTTTCGTTACGGAATTTCTGGATTCGGTCCCCGCGCTCATGGCCCGCGATAGAAGCTATGCAATAGCTTAATAATATAGTAGCTTTGTAGGAACGTATTTACCTTGTATTTACATTAAAAACTAAAGTTCGAGTGCGATCATTCAACAGAATGCCGCGCCATGTATCCGCTAACCGCTTTCAAAGGCAAATGTAACGCTTCAACGTTCGGCCTAGTCATTCAATCAATAGCAGATTCAACATGATGACGGCGACCTAAGCAATGCGCAATGCAGGGAGTATCACAGACCACTGAAAAAATATTGTGTAAATACCACTTCACGCCACGAAGCCACGGGCTAATTATTATAAGTTCCTACAATATTATTACGGTAAATTAAGTCGTTTATTACCAACGTAGGTATGTAGTTTAGGTAGGTACCTGTTTTTTTTCATGTTTTCCTCTGTAGAGTTCAATGTTTTATTTAGATCATTGTTTTATGTTTATTACCTATTCTCTTCCGTTCCTAGTTGTTTGACATTGGCTGAATGTCAAAAGGTATTTGTCGAATTCAAAAAAAAAATTGAGTTATCATGAACAATATGCGTTAATTATGGGGTAATTAATTAATTACGTTCTATATAATTAAATAATTATTAGTTTGAAAGTCTGCAATTTGCAAATTTTATGTTTTGTACATTTAAAATTAAGAAGTTTCGCATCTTGATAATAATTTCTGGTGAGATGAACATTAAATTATTTAGGAGGTCAATTACCCCTATATTTTTATTTGGATAAATTTTATTAACTGAAATACTGATCCATCGTGAGTTATCGTATCATCTTTTTTTATTTTAATGAACGGATAATATTATTATGTACATAATATTATGTTTATTGAGAGCACATTGAGAGAAAATGCACTGAGATAATAGGTACCTATACCACCTATACATATTCAATGAAATTTTTTGTTTCTTACGATATTTAAACTAAAAATTATTATTTAATTTTTTTTATTGGAAACCATAATTTATTGAAATACAAGACGGTTATTATATTTTACCTAATTTTGTCTTTATCCGGGTTCAACCCAGGCATAAATTATTTATAAATATATATACCAGTTATACCTATCTACCACAGAACCACAATAATTATTATTAAAGCATGATATAACCTATTTTTTGCTTATGTTGATTCGAAATGGGGCCAATCTGCCAACTGTGGTCATTTATTTGTGGTAGGTACCTAATCTGTAGAAATAACACAATAAATCATTTAAATTTGTATTTGAATAATTTATCATAATGTTACTTCAAATTCAAAATTTAGCTTTTGTAATTATCAATAATTGACGAACTTACATCAGAATAATATCTAGTACTAGCTGCGCTCCGCGGTTTCACCCGCGTGGCCCCGCTCCTGTTGGCCAAAGCGTGATGATATAATATAGCCTTCCTCGATGAATGGGCTATCTACCCTTAGTTCCTGAGATTAGCGCGTTCAAACAAACAAACTCTTCAGCTTTATAATAGTACCTATAGATAGTACCTACGTGAATAGTATTATATAATATTATCTATGATACCTATATAGCGCTACCACTTGCACTGATACAAAAATAAATACATAGCATAGTATAAAGAGAACTTATTCGAATCGATAAGTCAGGGGTTCGAGACCAGGCGAGCGCGCAGGAAATAAATTGATTTTTCAATTTATCTGCGGATGTTGTAAGATCACCACTGCACGAACGGTGAAGGAAAACATCGTGAGGAAACCGACATGTCGAAGAATTAAAAAGTTCGACGACATGTGTCATCCGCCAACCCGCACTTGGCCAGCGTGGTGGATTATGGCCTGTACCCTCATAGGAGGCCCGTGTCCCAGCAGTGGGAACGTATATGGGCTGATGATGAAAGAGATCTTATTCTATGTACCTACATAGTAACTACGCACTACTGTTACCCATTTGTTTACAATTCGTCTTGTTTATACTTTATTTACAAAAATAAAGCCAAAATGTTACCATAACAATTGTTATTACCATTTATTCATCATTTAAACATGTAAATAGGATTATACCCACGTGTTGTGAATATTATTATAATGTAATTATTAAATTGAAAGTTGGATCACGTAGTTCCAGGGCGGAAATGTAGATGGAGCAATTTTTCCTTATGAATAATTAAGCGTGGAAATTTAATGGATTTTTGAGAGTAAATTGAGTAGAACTTTCTATAATAAGCGGTCCGCCCCGGCTTCGCCCGTGGTACATATAAAAAATAGATGTTGGCCGATTCTCAGACTTACCCGATATGCACAGAAAATTTCATGAGAATCGGTCCACCCGTTTCGGAGGAGTATGCAGACTAACATTGTGACACGAGAATTTTATATATAAGATATAGATCATCAACTTATGGTAAACATTTTTTGAGTATGAATAGCGATTTTCTGTACCTAGAGAACAGAAGCTGAAAATCACTTTTAATTAACGAAAGTACCAACCTATTTACCCATTTTTATAAACCGAATATAAACTTTTATTTTCGGTGTTTTGATTCATTTTTCTCTTCCCGAAAATAATAATTATAAAATAATTACAATTTAAATAAAAAAGGGTACGCAAAATTAAATGAAGATAATTTCATGACAAAATTCATACATACCTATACATTTTTAATTAAATACCTCTTTCGTTATAGTCTGTGATAAAGCATGTAATTTTTCTGTCCAAATATTTTCCCTTAATTCACTCCGTATTTATTATTATGTATTCCTTAAGAACAACCTATACGATTGAAATAGCCACAGTTATATAATATTTATTTATATTTTCCACAGATATGCAATCACGTACCAACTACCAACAAATGTGTAATTCATATCGCGTTCTCATCAAGGATTATGGGAAATAATGTGAAGGATCGCGTTATGCAATAAGGTACCTACCATCCATTATTAGAACGAAACCATTTTCTCTATGGAAACTAATTTTGGAACCGGTGGTAGGTAAATTCTGTGTATGGGCGCTTTTTAGAGTTTAAAATACTGCATATTAATATTTTAAATAGTTACAGCATTTGATCCAATATTTTAAAAGCAATATATGATATCTACGCATATTATTCAACAGTTGCTTTCTTTAAGATTGAAGTAATGTTACGTTTTCATTAATAAGAGTGAAGTGTGAATACAAAGAACACTGTAATATACTAGAAAATAAATATTACGTTATTTGTTATAAACATAAAACTTGAAGGGTGTGTAATAAGTAGCGAGGTTTGTATGAGGACAAGTTATTTCTGAAGAAAAGTTTTTCCGTCTATAACTGATATTATATTTGCACACTGTTATATGCTTAATGTTATATTTACCCGCAATGCTCTGCTTTTATTGCTTTAGCGTGATAATATTATATAGCTTTTCTCAATAAATAGGTTATCTAACACTGAAATAATTTTTCAAATTGGACCAGCAGTTCTTGAGATTAGCGCGTTCCAGCAAACAAACTCTTCAGCTTTATTATATTAGTATAGATTTATCACGTACCATAACAAGATGTTAATAATTCCCACAGCAAGACATAATGGATTCGGGCTAAGCAAACGTGATTAAAATCTATTAATTTGATAACTCGTTAGCTTTAATGATAACGCTGGTTTATATCCTTATGGCAAAGATGTAAGGGGAGACGCGTTAAATGTTATAATTATGTTAATTATCAAATTACCTTATGTTTAAACATAATTAGTTTAACTCTCTGATCATCGGAATAAGGTATTGTTTAAGAGGAAATTTCTTACACAGTATCGTGTATGCTTTCGTATAATATACTTAGGTACAAATATGATATGATTTATCGGTGAGCAGGCATGATAGAAAAAAAGCCAACTCCAGTTGGCTGAGATACTACAGTACTTATTGAACAAGTATCCAATGCTTCAAATACTGGACGTCTACCCATATTATATCGTTCTAATACTCATCGTAGAAAAATATGACTAATCGTAGGGACATTATCTGCAGGATCGATGACCTTTATATGCCCTCTAAGGCCAAGGGATGCTCCAATACTACCATCTTCCAAACTTGCCTATTATATGATTACGTACAAGTTAACCTTGCACAAGGCATTGTCAAAGTAAGCCATTTTTATTCAATATTTATTTACATTTCAAATTTTCATTAGCATAATTTAGCGAAGGACATTAAAATCCTCGGAATTCCGCTTCCGAGTCCACTAATTAAGATGTTATATCATAGTATTGCTTCATGCCAATACGAACGATTTTAAATCGTGGTATAGTGACATTGGTCTTAAATAGAATTGATCAAAGTATTTTATTAAACCTTGCATGTGATGCAATAATGTATCTGGTTTTAGAGGCGAGGAGATTTTTATCCGAAGGTTATTAAGTCAGGCTTTATCGATAGCCACTTGATTATTAAATACTTGTTACATAATTGGACGTCGCTGGACTAGTCGCCTATAGATAATTATAACTGGTACATAGTGCACTGGAATCAATTATAAAACTTGATAGTTGATACGTGTATTTACTATGGGAAATCTCATCTTTTAATTCTAGATTTTTTAATGAAAGAAGTCACAGATTCTTTGTTTTTTTAAATGCACAATAAAAGAATATCTATAAGATTATTACTCACTCGAGATATAAGAATATTTTTTTTTGTTTGTATGTAATAATGTATGTAATTATTATATTGCAATAAATATTTATTATCTAGGATTTTAGTAGAAACTTGGAATACCCGTAAGTATATAGTAATCAACTGGGTCCCGCGGTTTCGCCCGCGTAAAAGAGTTTTTTCTTTCAAATCAAAATCGGTCCAGCCATTCCAAAGATTATCCAGAACAAACATATCGATAGACAGACAAAATTGTAAAAATTACTACTTTGGTATATGCAATGGCGTGTACACATCCATATACATTTAGTTAAAAGTGGTTATTTACTTAATACAAGCAGACATTCTAATTTTATTATTGGTATAGATAACCTGAATTATGACCCAATTTAATTGCGTTGCTTTTCAATCGATTTTATTTTTAGTTTCTGATGATGATAATTGAAGTGTATAATGTATTCTTCAAAATTATGTAGCTCTCATTGGAAATACATATGTATATATGTATCAGAAATTATAAATTTCACGTAAATATTTACTAACTAGCGTACTATTTTAGTAATTTTAATGCAACCTCGAATTTTTATTGAGACTAAAATTACAAAATATCAAATTAAATACGAAATTATACCAACCAATTGCGTAAAAAATAAATTCTATATATTATTGAATATCAATATTTATTTTGTTTATTTATTATCTTGCTGCACTCTAGCATAACGCTCACCTGCGCAGACGCATGCTCGTATCCTTGTCCTTAAACTTGCTACTTCATTTCGTAACTTCACCCGTATCTAACGTTAAATATATTTTTAATAAAATCGATTGAAATATATTTTTGTATCTGTGGTGTTGTGTTGTGCGATTTGTGATTTGTGTTTTTATATAGGTTTGTTATGTTTTATATTACATAGTAATAAGTATTATTTAATTAAAATTATATAAAATGAAGGTAGAATGCATCGCACTTTAAATAAGTTAGATTTTATATTTTATTTAACATTTAATAAAAAAAATTACTAATATGAAGTTAAATCAAAATAAAAAGATTAATTGGAAAATTAGAAACTGTTTTTCATGCAAAAACGTTTAAAAATATGCTCGATTAAATAAATGTCTGGGTTTCATTGATAAAATATCTATAAAATATAACAAAGTTTCTTAGTTCGAATAGCTCACGCATTTTTCCTAATTATTATTTTTAACCAACCTCTTCCATTTTCAAAAAAGGAGGAGGTTCTCAATTCGGCCGGTATAATTTTTATTCAACAGTTATTTAGGTAAAAAAAAACTCTTATTTCTCTCAAATTTAAACGAAATAAGCTTTATTTTCTAACAGTAATTTATAATACAAATACGTGAAAGAACAAACATCCATCCATCCATCCTCACAAATTTTCGCATTTATAATATTAGTATGATATATCGGTACTATAAGTATATAATACTAGGTTTCCGCCCGCGGCGTCGCACGCGCATTCAAAGAAAAACCCGCATAGTTCCCGTTCCCGTGGGATTTCCGGGATTGCGTCAATTTCCCGGGATATAAAGTAGCCTATGTCCTTTCTCGGGTATAAAATATATCACCAAACAACAAAATATCTCCATACCAAATTTCATGAAAATTGGTTCAGTAGTTTAGGCGTGATTGAGTAACAGACAGACGGACAGAGTTACTTTCGCATTTATAATATTAGTATGGGTATTTTATTATTTTGGGTCATTAACCGACGTCACCAAAACGACGGAAAATTTGATTTCGAAGCGTAGATATTTTTTTGTTTTTGAGTTTTCCTTATTCTGACTTGTTGCATATTTGACCTTCCATTTTCTCATTTTTGCATACTTACGTTTTAAAAACAGCGTTTTTTATTAACACTAGCTGACCAGTTTTTCTGCCAGAACAGCCTTATAACCTAATGGTTATAAAAATATACCTATTTATTTTCATACGGTCTACCGAAATATGAACAAAAATTTTCATAAAAAATGTTCGTTTCGTTTTCATTACAAATTACAAAATTACCATGACAGGACAGTTTTATAAAATAGAATGACATACGAGCACACAATAATAACTTTAATACATTCGGATGAAAAAATAATAGGTAAGTACTTCAACTTACAAATAATGCAATTATTATCTAAGTTAATTAATAATTGAGTTTAATGAGGCAAAATATAATATAAATAAATAAATCTTTATCTAAGGGCCGATTTTTCAATGCTTGGATAAAACTTATTTACTTATCCGTCCAATAAAGTATTACACGATAATATTAAAATGTCACGTAAACTGTCAAATACGGGCAATTAGAATACGTTTTTAAAATGATAGTTTTATACATTATTCGAAGAATAAGTTTTATCCAAGCATTGAAAAATCGGCCCTAAGAGTGACAAGGATCCATTACATAACAACACATAGGTACAAAAGAAGAGAACTGTGTATTTATTTTAATTGTAAATATGTATTTAAATTTATAGAAAGGAAAGGTCCCTTTACAATACAATACATCCAGCGAACGGAATTTATAAATAACTAGCTTTCTGCCCGCGGCTTCGCCCGGGTTTTCAAAGAAAAACCTGTTCCCGTAGGATTTCCGGGATAAAAACTATCCTATGTCCTTTCTCGGGTATCAAAATATCTCTATACCAAATTTCATGCAAATTGGTTCAGTAGTTAAGGCGTGATTGAGTAACAGACAGACAGACAGAGTTACTTTCGCATTTATAATATTAGTATGGATAAAAAAGTTTAAATAATTTATTAACTTTCCGTATGCTTGTAACCTTTTCACTAGTAAATGGTTTAAGTGATCTTTATTAAATGGCACAAGAATTATATTATCTATACTAATATTATAAAGCTGAAGAGTTTGTTTGTTTGAACGCACTAATCTCAGGAACTACTGGTCCGATTTGAAAAATTCTTTCGGTTTTAGATAGCCCATTTATCGAGGAAGGCTATAGGCTGTATATCATCACGCTAAGACCAACATGAGTGGAGCACTGCGGGTAAAAATGTAAAATTCTACTTCAGAAAAGTTAATTACTAAGGAATAACAATATTCCTATTGACCTAAAAATATTGTACGTATTTTTATCAAGTTTTTTATTATATATGTGTTCTATGAATTTAGAATAAAATTTCTTATAAATCAATAAAAATCGAATATTTACGTATCTTATGACGACCGACCCTCTGAATACCTTGCATCGTCTCATAATTTTGTAAAAATGTATTTTTTGAGGATTTTCCGATGTGTTTTTATTTATAATGCTATGCTAATGATAACCGAAATTTGAAACAAATATTAATTATATTCAGATCAATAGCATAAAGTAAATAAAAGTAGGTAGATAGGTACTGCAGCTTAGCCGTCTGTCTGCCAAGAGATATACATGTCGGCGAAAGGTGTAGAATGTGGATCTATTTTCAAGCTGTGGGCGTTGCGTTGGGTAATCGAGCAAAGAAACACCTCTAACTCAAACATTTCTTTATTTACCACCGATTCGGAATGCAGTATCTACAGAGAAGAACCGGCAAGAAACTCCATAGTTGCTCTTTTAAATCATGTCAGTTTTACAATACAGTCATTTCTAATACAATCACTTGATATTACAATTATGACCAGTGACCACTAATAAAATAAATATCACAAATAAGTTATAGTAAGCTACTACGTAATAGATGTGCACTCGGCAACGGTCGGCGAACGAATGACCCGAGTCGTGCGCGCGCGCTGATTTATATCGGTTCGCCGTTCGTTATTTTTTAAAGCCTCGACGGTGGCGCCGTCACGGCCATTCTGACATACGCTCGTCCTCGAGCGACTTCTGAACACCTGGGAACAAGACAATTAAAACAATGTGCTGGTCCGGCAAGCCCTTCAGCAACCGTGCTAGTCCGGAAATCTCTCCAGATTTCCCTCTAGCGTGCCAGTCCGGAAATCTCTCCAGATTTCCCTCTAGCGTGCCAGTCCGGAAATCTCTTTAGCTTACTGCGCTAGACCAGATTTCCCTATAGCGTGCTAGACCGGATCTGCAATCCCTATAGCCGAGTTATTGGACCGGACTCCCTTCAATAACTCGCTCTCTCTTTTTTTTTGCACCATTCTTTTTGCTCTCCTTTTTTTTGCATCATTCTTTTTGCATCATTTTTTTTGCATCATTCTTTTGCATCATTCTTTTTGCATCATTCTTTTTGCATCATTCTTTTTGCATAATTTTTTTTTTTAAGGATTATTTTTTTTCCTTTTCTTTTTTTTTACACAACAATATTAAATCCAAACTCACGACTCTCTCCACTCTCTCCACTCCTCGGCCATACTGACAATCGTACGTCCTCGTACGTCCCTTCTTGTTTTACAGCACTACGGTATTTCATCCCGGGATTAGACAACTATACCGCTCGGCCATACTGACCTTACAGAACAACAACATCCACATAACATAGACACGACGCTCGCTCACCACAAATGAAGGCTCAACTACCGTGGACTGCAAACCAGATAGCACGCACAATTCCTGCAATGAAATCATTACCGTTACAATAATCCACGTTACTAACTTTTACTTAACACAAGTTATCTCCGATACAGTCATACTTGCGTCCTCGTACGCCATAATATCTCACACTACATTACTACGATAATTCATTTTCATTTTTTTTTTGTCTAAATAACATCCATCCTGCCTCAGCCTACACTGACCTTACAGGGTTTCCACACTGCCCCGATCCTACTGACCGGTCAGAACACACATGTACTATCCTGGACCTCATGCCAGATAGCATATCACTTTCTTCTAATAAACGACATTACCGTAGTAATATTGGAATATTACGTAAATGTGTGTTGTGTGGACACAACACACATTTACTTCGTACAGCGTACGAGTAAACAGATGTCAGTATGCTACTGGTCAACTATGAAAACTGAAAACAGAGTGTTGCCGCAGCAAATCAGTAAAACGGTACGCGACCGTATCCTCAACGTTTGTGCTGCGTCATCCTGGCATCGCGTCATCGAGCCGTACCATTGGCCGCTGATGATGCTACGTTGCTCGATATGCTACGCAACCGCTGCGCCGTACTGTTAACTGCCTCGCTTCTAAACGCTGTGTCGTAAAACGCTCTCTGTAATTTAGCTAATTAAAATCAATCTGACATTACCTGTCGTTAATTATGATCATTGACTATAGCGCAAAAATTACAATATCTAAAAAGTTTAAAACGAATAATTCGTAACTTAACCGCAAAAAACACACAAAATTTCGACTAACTCAAAAAGTGGCAAAAGCTTGTTCTCAAATGTGGTTAAATTCCTTAACGGTATGTTAACTTTTGAAAATTCAACTTAAAACAATTGATAAGTGTAGGCTTAAACTCATCTGTGAATCTCATATCGAACGGTAAAAGGGCTGAGCTAAATTTTAGTTTCAACGTAAATAAGAATGTACTGCTCAACAACTACTGTACAACTACCTAATTGATGTATTCAGTTGATGTCAAACTGCAGCTAGTCACAAAAACTATTATCAAGGAATTACATTAAATGCACACAATGTAAATCGATTATACTATCGAATACTCCACGTTTAGGATTTGCGTTCTTATATTTTGAAGCTACAAAATAACCTTCAGAAAACCTGGATGGATTTTTTTTCTTTTCTCTATTCAATTAAACAGACATTATATTCTGACGACAGTATGTAAACTGTAAATGCGCGATTAACCTTGAGATTATTTTCGGTTATTATCTTTTTTTTTTTTAAACTATCGTAATATTTAACGGACCCTTACGTTGATGGGATAGTTAAGAGTTTTTTTTTTCTTTTTTTTTTAAAGCAATCAAATTACATACTAAAACCGAATCTAGACCCGTACTCCAATCATAACGTTTATCTTACGCCAGATGTTTATTTGAACACACGATAATTATCTGTGACATTGTATTATGAACTGCCTAAATAGGGCCTTAATAAATTTTCTAAGTAAAAATTCAAAACGAAATGCCTCGATTTATCTTTCATTCGATCAAACTAAGTCTGCCACATTTCATAAAACTGCATATTGTAAAAACTGTATACTGTGAATTGTTCACGACTAAATATTTTATTTATTTATTTTTTTTTTTTTTTATAAAGAAATGACCTCAAATATCACCCTAAATAAAACCTACGAAAAGTTTATTAAACCTCTAAGCACTAGTTAATGCATTGCTTTTCGTTTTTAATCGAATGGCAATAAGGCTGTCTTTGTGTAGCAATTAATTGCTATTTTTCAAGGGTATAGTCTAAAAAAACTAACGCAGGTAGTTCAAGAAATGAATGCGGGTAGTCAAGAAACTAACGCGGGTAGTTAAGAAACTAATTTAAAAGTAATTCGCATACTGTTTTTTGTTCCAATACACGGACAAGTGAATGTTTATTGTTTACGTTCGATTGAAGTATCTGGATGCAGTGTACAAATTATTGCGCTTTCTTTCTTTAGTGTTAGCTCACAAACTAACCAACATTAAAGCAAGTCGTTACTTAATTCATCTTGAAGTCAGTGCTTACGCCGCGAAGTGTTTTTTTTTTTAAATAACGTGAATTACCTACTCAAGTAAACGTGTCCCTGAATAAGTGAAATACAAGTCACACGACCTAGGTACTGATAATAATTTATCACTGCGTAACTAAGATGGGCTAAATGTAATGGAATAAGATTTAACTAACTACAAAACCGTAAAGCAATATCGCACGGCCTAATAATAACATCACTGCGTGAATAAGTCGAGTTAAATGCAGTAAGATTTAACTATACACTGGTCTTGTAGGTTACAACTTTTAACAAAATCTGTACGGCCTGTAAATCAGCGCTGTTTTTATGCAGCATTTAGCTGAGGCTGTGACGATTTTCCTCAATTAATTTTAAGATAAATTTTGTTTTTGGCAATAAATTTCTTTTTCTTTCAAATAAGTTACTACATTTTAAAAACCTTACTTTCTTTATCTAATTGCACACTCAAAGTGAAATGTTATCTACTGACCGATTTCTTACAAGAGAACATCAGAAACATAGTAATAAAAATAGTACGACTGACCAGATTCACCAGCACTTAGCCTCATACATGTGCCGAGTGGCAGCTGCCAACGCGTCGTTTCGTTACACCATAACCCTCCTCTGCCATGAACCACACGGCTTGTAGGCGCACCGCCCGCGCCACTCCTACTGCGATAACGCTGCGATGCCAAACTTGTGAAGTCATGTTGAAGCGCTGCTCTCGATGATACGGGGTCCGACGCGGTGGTGCGAGCGGCAGTGGCATCCGCGCAGCGCGAGGCGAAGTTGCCACCCTGCCCGCACATAACGGGCTCTCCCTTTGTCACCGGCTGCTCAGTGACACGTATGCTCGTAGATCTGTAGGATGCCTCTTCCCGTTGAAACTGGATCGAAGTGCCACGTGGTTGCGGCATTTTGTCTTTTAATCAGCGCACGCATTAATTATATCCAGGTTATCGCCACGTGCTTTCTCATTTGCTCGATTTGATCCCAATTCTGATGTCGGCGAAAGGTGTAGAATGTGGATCTATTTTCAAGCTGTGGGCGTTGCGTTGGGTAATCGAGCAAAGAAACACCTCTAACTCAAACATTTCTTTATTTACCACCGATTCGGAATGCAGTATCTACAGAGAAGAACCGGCAAGAAACTCCATAGTTGCTCTTTTAAATCATGTCAGTTTTACAATACAGTCATTTCTAATACAATCACTTGATATTACAATTATGACCAGTGACCACTAATAAAATAAATATCACAAATAAGTTATAGTAAGCTACTACGTAATAGATGTGCACTCGGCAACGGTCGGCGAACGAATGACCCGAGTCGTGCGCGCGCGCTGATTTATATCGGTTCGCCGTTCGTTATTTTTTAAAGCCTCGACGGTGGCGCCGTCATACATAATATTTCCGCATAATATTATCTAATTATCCATTTAACCCTAGACTCTGTCTGTCTCTTCTTCATGCCTCAATCGCTCAACTGATTGGGGTGAAATTTTATACAGAGAGATAGCTTGGGACCTGGGTAAGGATAGGACATAGGATAGGTTTTATCCCGGAATTCCCACAGAGTGTGTACTACTAATACTTTTGTCATCGAATCCTACTTAATATTATAAATGCGAAAGTTTGTGAGGATGACTTGTGTATGTGTGTGTTTGTTACTCTTTTACGCAAATAGGTACTACTGAACCGATTACAATGAAATTAGCACACATATAGAGGGTAACTTGGATTAACACATAGGATAATTATGTATTCCCACAGGCTAGTGTGTACTATTATTACTCGTATACTTTTGTCATCGAATCCTACTTCCTACTAATATTATAAATGCGAAAGTTTGTGAGGATGTGTATGTGTGTGTTTGTTACTCTTTCACGCAAATACTACTGAACCGATTACAATGAAATTCAGCACACATTTAGAGGGTAACTTGGATTAACATATAGGATTTAGCCCGGAAAGGCCACGGGAACGGGAACTATGCGGATTTTTTTGAAAACGCGGGCGAAGCCGCGGGCGGAAAGCTAGTAGATAATAATGCTCTTATATCATGATGCCACTGTTAATCCGAGCAAGGTCTCTGGTTTATCCTCCTTCCGTTTAAATCCAATTATATCATATCCATAGTTTACTTTTATAGTCATACTAGCGGTCCGCCCCGGCTTCGCCCGTAGTACATATGAAAAATAGATGTTGGCCGATTCTCAGACTTACCCGATATGCACAGAAAATTTCATGAGAATCGGTCCACCCGTTTCGGAGGAGTATGCAGACTAACATTGTGACACGAGAATTTTATATATAAGATTATTATTATAATGATGCAGATTGCAGCATTTTTGGTATGTTTGTATCAAACAAGTACCGAAAACCACATAATTCCAACCAAAGCGAAAAACGACGGAATTCAATTTCTAATTTTAATGTTCCTCAATTTTTTTCTCGTTAATAACAGTGAAGAGTCTAGTGTGTCCATAAAAAATGTAAAATACGTAGAAGCAAGAAATATTACCTACTACAAAAGTCTTCAAATATATTAAACGAAGTCCATATCCATACTAATATTATAAATGCGAAAGTAACTCTGTTTGTCTGTCTGTTACTCAATCACGCCTAAAGTACTGACCCTATTTTCATGAAATTTGGTATGGAGATATTTTGATACCCGAGAAAGGAATAGGCTACTTTTTATCCCGGGAAAATGACGCAATCCCGGAAATCCCACGGGAACGGGAACTATGCGGGTTTTTCTTTGACTGCGCGGGCGAAGCCGGGGGCGGAAACCTAGTTACCTATAATATCAAGGAAAGCTAATAAACACAATTTTTTGATACTTTATGAAAAATTTATTATTAACTACAAGAATTTTTAATATTATCTATTACATTATAATATCTACATCCCTACTAATATTATAAATGCGAAAGTAACTCTGCCTGTCTGTCTGTTACGCTTTCCCGCTTAAACCTCTCAACCGATTTTGATGAAATTTGGCACAGACAATGACAAGACAATTCTTTAGACCATGAGAAAGAACATAGGCTACCTTTTATTGCGAAATATGTAGGTACCACGGGCGAAGCCGGGGCGGACCGCTAGTTATCTATTAAAAGCATACCTATAAATTCTAATAAGAACGAGGTCATTGTCTTTTTAATATATTTTTATGAATAAAAAATTAACATGATACTGTGAAAGATATATCTAAGTAATTATTTTTCTTTGTAGCAAAAACATGTGTGATATTAAGATGAATTGTATGTTTGTCAATTTATATTATTACTAGCGGTCCGCCCCGGCTTCGCCCGTGGTACATATGAAAAATAGATGTTGGCTGATTTTCAGACTTACCCTATATGCACAGAAAATTTCATGAGAATCGGTTCACCCGATTCGGAGGAGTATGCAGACTAACATTGTGACACGAGAATTTTATATATAAGAAAGATTTATACTGCAAATTTTAATTGTAGGTATCTGTAGTAAAAAAATAAATTACAGTTTTTAACAAATGAGTATTTGTGGGAGTAATGATTAATATATTAGTAACTAGCGGTCCGCCCCGGCTTCGCCCGTGGTAAATAATATTTAAGTTTTCTCTACATAAGAACCATCCTCGTACTTCAAGGAATATAATAAAAAAAGAATTATCGAAATCGGTTCAGCCGTTCTCGAGTTATGCGCTTACCAACACATTTTGCGATTCATTTTTATATATAAGAAAGAAGACTAGGTACCTACTACCTACTCGATAAATAGAAAACTTATCTTTGTAGAAATAAAAGGTCGCGTCATGGCAATGCCGTCACGTCAAGGAGTAAGGCGACGATTTTGGTATCTTTGAATCTTGCCAAAGAGGTTTCACTTCTGACACGTGTACACACACGGGCACACACGTATTTTTGTATTAATTATATTAGTCTGTTAGAAAAATAATTTACAATGAATAATATGGGCCTTGAGCAAGATGAACAACCTTGGTGTATCAACATTTTTGTTGCAAATGTCAACAAAAGGTTTATTCTGGTTAATTGGCATTATTATCTTGCGATTTTATTACCTACGAACTTACAAACAAACTTATGTATGAATTCAAATAAAGATTTTATTAATTTATTATTTATTAATATTTATTTAATAAATATCCAGGCTTTTAAAGGAGGATATTTTTGCATGTATGTAAAATAAAAATAAATAAAACTATCGATATAAATAATCGAGCAGCTCTTTTCAAAATTTTTGAAGTGAAAGTTCTTTAGACGCGTTGAGAGTAAAATATCAAGGTCGCGTCATGGCAATACCGTCACGTCATGGAGTAAGGCGACGATTTTGATATCTTTGAATCTTGCCAAAGAAGTTTCACTTCGAACACAAGCGCTCTGCACACACGTTTTTTTGAATTTATCAGTTCAATTATGAATAAAAACTGTTTGTTTTTTACTTCGTGATTAAATTATAGGCCAAGCAAGATACTTTGCATGTTTACGGAATTAATTTTTGCGTTAATTTTTGGGTTAAGATCAATGTCATTTGTTAAATCATTAGATACTAAACTACTGTGAAGTTATTTGAATTTTTAGTTCATAAAAGATTGTACCAATGAAAAGCAAGGTTATTAACTTCGGTTTAAAGTGTATGTACGCTGTCAGAGTCAAATATAATGTTAAGGAAGCAGCAAAATATATGAATTTATATTGTTCTTTGTGATTCTTCTTTCAATGTTTAAGGGGTAATTTGAGATAGACAAAGGATTGCTAGAACATTATCATTTATTATTATTTAAAATAACTCAGGTCCTGGAATCACAGACACAATAGAAAATCTATTGTGTCGTGGACCGATCGGGCCGGGTCGGTGGGATCGGGTTAATGACTAATGTATGCAAGGTAGCAATGAAAATCAGCAGTATTTTATTGATTTCAAACAACAGGCACAATAAGAACAAACCATCGAACAAACAAGAATTTTTAAATATTAGGATAATATTTATTTTTAATACCAGTTTATGTATAAATATTCATTCATTTTAATTGCACTTATGAATGAAACGAAAAGAAAACACAATCGCGGTCTTATCGCTCCAGAACTTCTTCTTCCAGACAACCTTTGATACAGTAGTGAAAAGAGGAATAGCTGTGTATAAACTGTGTGTATAATTTAACATTAGTTTATCAACATTTTTGATGACTCATTGTATCTCATGATCTATGATTACTCGTGACCGGTATAATTCAGTCATCAGTCATCACGAATCAAATCCATACTAATATTATAAATGCGAAAGTAACTCTGTCTGTCTGTCTGTTACTAAATCACGCCTTAACTACTGAACCAATTTGCATGAAATTTGGTATAGAGATATTTTGATACCCGAGAAAGGACATAGGATAGGTTTTATCCCGGAAATCCTACGGGAACAGGTTTTTCTTTGAAAACGCGGGCGAAGACGCGGGCGGAAAGCTAGTAATAAAATATATACCCTTGAATATCATTATTATTTCACAGTTATCTTCAAGTGAGTTTAATATCCGATATTTTATCGACAACGTTCTTCATTGACTTCTCTTTTGTTTCAATCAGAGAAGTAATATACAATGTGAAATAAAGAGCGTGTGTGCTGTGCACACGTGTCAGAAGTGAAACTTCTTTGGAAAGATTCAAAGATCGTCGCCTTACTCCATGACGTGACGTTATTGCCATGACGCGAACTTGAAATTTTACTCTCAACACGCCTAAAAAAATAAAAGAACGGCGTCATAACAAAATATAATAATATATTCCTATACTCATATTTGACCAGCCAGCAGGGTAGACACTAGACAACCTTAACCGTCATACAAGGCCTATGCCCCTGCATTTAAAGGTCATTCATCCGATCATTAGGTGCTTTCAATGAGCTTAAAAACTGCTCTATCGATTAAAGATCAAACTTGTTTTAAATTAATAATTACCGAGCCACATAGGCTATTTTTGTTTTACTAATACAAACGAGTGAAGCCGGAAGAAGCGGGTAAATTTCAGATAAAATAGCCAAAGGATAGGCTATCAATGATCATAAAAATTATGGTTATGATTTCTAACGTTAGTTTGCTTTTTTATAATAGGTAATGCTTAGTATAAAAATATCACTACATACAATAAAGTTCTCCGCATCTGTATGACTGTTCGCGAGAAATTCATCAAACATCTGTCTGTATGTTCACGATAAACTCAAAAATTACAGCTAAATATACCGATTGTGTTTTCATCAATGGTCAGTGCGATTCTCGGGAAAATTATAGCTGTGCCCCGCGGTTTTAGCCTCATTGCTCCGCTCCTGTTGATCTTAGCGTGACGATATAGGGATATATGGCCTATCTAACAATGAAATAATTATTCAAATCGGACCAGTAGTTCCTGAGATTTGCGCGTTCAAACAAACAAAGCAACAAACCGTTCAGCTTTATAATATTAGCATAGATGATAATTTGTTAAGTTCTAGACATCGTTGGCGAAACCACAGGCGGAAAGCTAGGCATGTAATATTATGTACTTGATTCTAGTTCATACTCAAAAGCAGTTTCAAAGTAATATACTTCACTTCGGATGACCACATAGTACCTAATACAAACCCCTGTCAGTCCAACCTTAAGGTATTTGTTGAGTGTTGAGATTAATATAACCTAGAAACTTTCACAATGGCCCATAGTTTACAGATGATTCGATTCAACATGTGGCTTGGATAGTCAAGATCTTGAAGTATGCACGGTGTGATCAAGTTTTAGGTTAAATGAGAGCAAGACTGAAATTTACTGAAATAATTTGTAGAACTTTAGTCAAAACTTTTACTAGGATTTTTTTTGTTTTTTTACTAATCTTTTGATTAACAAACACAAAAAGAAATATGCAATTGATTACAGAACTGTTTTCGTTAGGTATATATAATTAAACAAATTTTAAAAATACCCCAATCGAGGCAGGCCAGTTTTTGGATTAAAAGTGTACACGATTTTCTATTATAATATGGATCTCAGATGACCGAAATAAAATAAAAATCATGTTTTGTAAAATTATCCATCCAAAAGTTGAGATGTTCAAAAATCATTGAGGTGTTCCACAAGGTGACACTTTGGGTCCAATGCTCTTTCTATCTTCTAAAAACGACCTTCAAATATTTTCGGATGTAACACGTTTAAAATAAATACGTCTTTTATTCATTCTTATAAAATATGTGAAAATATTAACATTACGGAATGAATATTCAAATAGGAAACGGAAATTAAAAAAAATAACAATGTTCTGACGTTATTACGTCAAAGTACAATACTTAACAAAATTGTATTTGGTTTTAAACTATGTTACTTGCTCTTGAATATTACGTGTGAACATTATATTAATATGCTAAATATATAATTGAATCGCCTTGGCAAGGTTATGTCTAAACGAGTCGAAATAAGTAGGCGTTCGATTTAAATTTCAGTTATGTTTATTTTTACTATTTACGTAAATTATTTATTGAAGAAAGATTTTTGTGAGTTCTTTATCTTATTTTGAAAGTTTGTCTGTAGGAATTAATCTTCGGAAATTCTGGAGAGATTTTGAATACCTACTACATTTGATAAAAATAAACATTTCTTTATTAAAAGTAGATTACAGCCGTGTGACAATGAAATAATTTTTGAAGTGAAAACTTCTTTAGCGGCGTTGAGCACTTTTTCTGTAATGGGTATAAAATCTTAAAACTCGCGTCAGGACACGTGACCTGATCGAAAAAGCGTAATACCATTCCAAAATATCAAACATGCTCAACGTTAATAATCAAGTTTTCACTTCTGCTGGCACTCCGGAGCGCAACCCGTCTTTTTTTTGCGTTTCATCTTGGGTCTATTTTTTACTCTTTTACAACTGGATAATAAGACGTATGGAAATATGTTTTGATTATATTGATTTAAGTCTAAAACTTAACCACAGTTATGTTTTGTTGTAACTTGTAGTTGATAATTAAAAAGATCGAGAAATGCATTAAGAAATATGAGTTATTATTGGAGTTATTGCGATTTATAATAATATGTGTTATTGATAATCACGAAAAATCAAAGACAAGGAAATAATATGCATTTCTTTTTGAACCTATTTTATAAATTATCTGTTATTCGTCGTAAACTGGCAAAATTTACTTGCATGAATCTTGATAAGATAAAAATACTAGTTCGTATACTTGAAAAACTAGGTTCAACAGATGCCTAGGTTTTATGTATTAATGTCAAGTGAAACGGCTGTTTGTAAAGTGCAATTAGACGTTTACGGTGAGATTACAAGTTTCAACAATGTACGTTAAAACTAGAGTTACCATGGTGTTTAAAGTGACCGGATTTATACATTTATGGTATTTATGGTATTCGGTATATTATATTGGTATTGGTTTATTATATTTAAAAACCCTGCATAGTTCCCGTTCCTGTGGGATTTCCGGGATAAAAAGTAGCCTATGTCTTATTCTGGGTCTTCAACTATCTACGTACTAAACTACATTGTAATCGGTTCAGTCATTTTTGCGTGAAAGAGTAACAAACATCCATTCATCCATCCTCACAAACTTTGGCATTTATTGAACTTTTTTATGACCGTTAATTTATTATGTATTTTATTTTAAAACTTGAAAAGGTGAAATAATTCTAACTCCGACTGAGCTGTCAAAAAATCAATGTCACTGACAAATGATTATTCATTATTTTTGAAAACTATGCAAAAAAACAGAATACGTGACGCGGTGCGCGCTTCCGCATGTTTATCAGCCTGTCGATTATTTTTTACACATATAATGTGTCATATTTGGTGGTTATTATTGTAACATAATGACAACCATTGGTGGTCATTTTCTTGATTTCTATACTATTAGTTTACGCAACATTTACCTGTAAAAAACATCTTATGCTGCCCATCATGTAGATGGCTCATCTTTCCAAAATTTCACACACAAATTTTCATAGACAGGCCGGAAAAACTAAAAAATGGAATTAACGTCTTTTCTTAGATAATAATGTAAAATTCTACCGGTGAAAGAATTTTCAAAGTAGTTTTGTATCCAGCCGGGGGCACGGAAGTGCCAAGTCGATAATATCATTACACACAAACATACAAAAAAAAGACTCTACTTAATATTAGTGATCCTCTTCTTAGTTCTCACGATGTTTTACAAAAAAGAAAACGTTATTCACCTTAAGGAAGAAATTGTAAAACTTTATTAACAGCATGTTTCTTAGAACACCGTCCGTCTAGAAAAGGGTGAAAAAATACACAATATTTTACTTTAATATAAGCTATATTTTATGGAACGTGGACGTAAAACATAATTTTATGGGAAGTGCAATCACCCATTCAACACAGCAACACTATGTTTAACTAGCTGAGAAATATAAATAAACAATAAAACGTAATGTCATTCAATTGAATACATTTAAGTGTTTAGTATGAATTCGTAATAAATTTAATTGAACTGTAAAATAAATATTAGCTTTAAAAAATAAATATATTTAATTATTATTTATCGATAAAAGCCGGAGTTTAAAATATTATTGCAACAAAGGTTTTAGACATCAATCAGAAGGCTTTTCGTTAGAATTACCAATTAAGCTTTCGATAGAATGACCATTTTGAGAATAAATGGCCGATATAATATCATAATGTTACTTTTTGTGGATTACCAATTGGATCGTGTAGACTGCGTGTGCATAAGTAAAACTGTTTTATAAATGTGTTTTAAAATCAGCAATGTATCAATCAGAAAATCCTCCAGAAATCAAACGTATTTTCACACGGAAATATTATGTAGGTATGTTAAAATGTACACATTACATAATATTTTGATCGAAAAGGCCACCAGTCTGTTTTTTTTGTATGTTCTATAGTTAATATAGACTGATGTAGGTATTAAATAAATATAAATATTTTATTTATGGAAGGAGTGAATTGGGTATTTTTCGAGTATCTTTCAATTTAAATAACATAGCCTTTTTAAAAATAAAATCACAAGAGCGTTCCAACTTCCACTCCACGTATCACGATGAAAAATAATCACCTACTTACATTAGAAAAATCATTGTAAAACGTAAAAAACATCTAAACTAGTATTATAAAGCTGAAGAGTTTGTTTGTTTGTTTGAACGCGCTAATCTCAGGAACTACTGTTCCGATTTAAAAAATTCTTTCAGTGTTAGATAGCCCATTTATCGAGGAAGGCTATAGGCTATTTTATTATATCATTACGCTAAGACCAACAGGAGCGGAGCAATGCGGGTGAAACCGCGCGGAACAGCTAGTTATATTGTATACTAGCTGTTCCCCGCGGTTTCACCCGCATTACTCAGCTCCTGTTGGTCTTAGCGTGATGATATAATATAAATAGAAAACAATATATACAGGACGTCCCACTATTGGTATACTAAGCGCGAAAGAACTTGTAGTTTTGCATACACTGATCACGAAAAAAATACTTAAACAACAAAATTACGTCAAAAATTTTTTGCAAATTTTTTTCTGATAATCCATGTTTTCTTCTCTAGCTTCGCGCAGCCGTCTTATACCGCTTCGCTAATGTGAGGATTTTGTCTATGAAAACATAATCTTAAACGATAGCTCACGTGCTGGTGGCAAAGATGGGCGGGTTGCTTGTTATGGGTGTACACATAGAGTTTTAAGAATTCATCTATTTGAAAAAAAAATGCGTCTGGAATTTTATAAGTATTTTTTACGAACTCAGCGTATGCAAAACTATAACCTCCTTTGAGCTTAGTATACCAACAGTGGGACACCCTGTATACTTACATATGTATACATTTAATTTGGATTAAGTGTATTTTTAAAAAATTTTTAAAGAAAAGAAAAAACTTGATCACGAGGCGGGATTTGAACCCGCGTCTTCCGTTATTCTGATTGTCACCTAGACGTAGATATAGAAGTAGATTTAGAAATTAAAGATTTTAACGGATTTTTAATCGCCATTTATTCATATTTGTTGCAATAAAAAACATCAAACAAGAAAACTTAGTGTTTTCTTGTTTGATTTTTTAATAAATCAAAATATAATTCTTCAAAACAATACATAGGTAGGTACCTACTTTTATGTGCATAGTTACAAGTAAAATACCAGAAATCTGATATATCATTTACTAATTGATTATTCAATAATAAATAACATAATATGCAACTACCCAACCTATTAACGGATCAATAAAATGACGCCATCAAAGCTCATTCATAGGATTGTGCCATACTGAAGTAAAGTATCGTGGAAATTACATTAAAATTTAGTAATACAAGTCATGAGCCAATGTATTCAAAATAAGCAAAAAAAAAAAACAATAAATAGATGTCACAAATTAGATGCGTTGTATACGTGAAATATTAATTTCTTTTGATGTTGATGATAATTGATTAGTAAAATTTTGGATAGGTTAGACGTGGTTTAGAGTAACATATTACGATTTCAAGCCTTAAACGTATGCTCATTTTTTAGTTTCAAAACATATTTTTAAGGAAAATCGGTTCAAAAAGAATACAGCATCACCTTAATTGGTAAAATCCATCCATTTGTTTGCAAGAAACAAGGCTATAATAAATTTCGGACGATAAATACTTACAAGATATGCTAAAAAGAGATAAACTTTCCTTGTAGAAACACAATTGCCTGGTTTTGTTTTATTAATATAAGTTTTTCTTGATATTGTAATTTTTTTGAGGGTTTAGATGTGATCTTTCAGAAATAAGCTTGTCATGAGACATTTTTTAAGAATAGAACAAATTCGATCACTAGGCGCGTATCGAACCCACGTCTTTTGTCATGCCACTAAATAGCTATACAGACTGTCCCACTGTTGGTATACTAAGCTCAAAGGAGGTTATAGTTTTGCATACGCTGAGTTCGTAAAAAATACTTATAAAATTCCAGACGCATTTTTTTCAAATAGATGAATTCTTAAAACTCTATGTGTACGTACTACGTACACATAAAAAGCAACCCGCCCAACTTTGCCACCAGCACGTGGATTATGTTTTCATAGACAAAATGCTCCCATTAGAGAAGCGGTATATACCGGCTGCGCGAAGCTAGAGAAGAAAACATAATTTTTCAGGAAAAATTAAGCAAAAAATTTTTGACGTAATTTTGTTGTTTAAGTATTTTTTACGTGTTCAGTGTATGCAAACCTACAAGTCCCTTCGCGCTTAGAATACCAATAGTGGGACACTCTGTATAAACAAAAGTTATTTTTTCAAATCGAACATTCAAATAACAAAGTTATGATTTCGATACAACATCGCTTTATGGAGTAGCCCTAATAAATTATGACGTCCTATAAGTCCATAATTTTTATAATAACACTGTAATAAATGTCCTTTAAATTACAATGCCTTGCATGATATAATCGATCCAAAGGTTTTTAGTTTTACCTCGCCACTGTACGGGTTTCATGTGAGCTTTAAAAAATATACGCCGCGTAGTCAAAGATAAACCTGTTCCCGTTCCTGTGGGATTTCCGGGATACAAATATCTCTATCGTATGTCCTTTCCCAGGTCTCTAGTTATCTCTGTACAAAAATTTATTTAAATCGGTTCAGTAGTTGAGGCGTGAAGAAGAGACGGACAGAATTATTTTCGCATTTATATTACTTATTAGTAAGTACATAATATAATACTTTTAACTGCACCTTCAATAAAGATTAAAAAAGCGTTTGCCAAGCAAAATTATTCTAATATATCGTTTTTTAAGAGTGTTTGTGTTTGTTTTTCTTATAAGTGATCCGGTTTGACGAAGATTTGACTCAACTAAAGGTTATTGCCTGGATTTATGTACACAACAATTTTATAAAAGTGCAGTCACAAGTCATATACCTACTTAAATCTAAGTTTACTAATCAGGCAGTGTACCTAATTATATTGTACAAGCGGTCCGCCCCGGCTTCCCCCGTGGTACATATTTACGTTTTCTCTACATAAGAACCATTCTCGTACTTCAAGGAATACCTATAATAAAAAAAGAATTATCGAAATCGGTCCACCCGTTCACGCGTGATGCCGTGACCTTTGTAAGTAGTGTGCCTCGTACATACATTAAAGAAAAACTACATCTATAAAAATTCTGTCTATTTCTTATCTACGTTTTTTGCCAAACTGATTGATATTTTCGATAATATTGAATTGAAATATTTAAATACCAGAATCGATTTGATTAATGTCGAAACACAAAGAAACAAAAACTATATCGTAATAAACATTTAAATATTTCTTATGTAATGTTTCATAATAATTATAATGTACATTCATGAATAATTCCAACAGTTTCCGCAGGCTTACACACGTATCCTTGAAATTTACATGTTTACATAATAAATGATATGAATAACAGTAATCTTCTTCTATACTTAAATATAATAAAGCTGAAGAGTTTGTTTGTTTGTTTGAACGCGCTAATCTTAGGATCTACTGGTCCGATTTGAAAAATTTTTCGGTGTTAGATAGCCTATTTATCTAGGGAAGCTGTAGGCTATATATTATAACGGTAAGACCAACAGGAGCGGAGCACTGCGGGTAAAACCGCAGGGCACATCTAGTAAATGATATGGATAACAGTAACCAGAAATAATTTTAATAAAGAAGCTGATCTATGACTTCATAATTCAATGAAAAAAATCGTTTCCAAAGATACAGTTGCAAAAGTTAATTAAAAAATTTCTCATACAATTGTTATTTGCATCAATGCACACATTTTCTATGATAAGTAACAAATTCTATATATCTTTTACTATGTGGGACCATGTTTTACCCTTTAAAAAATAATAAATGTATTACTTTGTACTTTAAAAAAACGAATTGGCACAAAATTTTTTCTTTTTTCGTTTTGATATACAGGGTGTCCCACTATTGGTATACTAAGCGCGAAGAGACTTGTAGTTTTGCATACACTGATCACGTAAAAAATACTTAAACAACAAAATTACGTCAAAAATTTTTTGCTAAATTTTTCCTGAAAATCCATGTTTTCTTCTCTAGCTTCGCGCAGCCGGCATATACCGCTTCTCTAATGTGAGCATTTTGTCTATAAAAACATAATATTAAACGATAGCTCATGTGCTGGTGACAAAGTTGGGCGGGTTGCTTGTTATGGGTGTACACATAGAGTTTTAAGAATTCATCTACTTGAAAAAAAAAATGCGTCTGGAATTTTTTAAGTATTTTTTACGTACTTAGCGTATGCAAATCTAAAACCTCCTTTGGGCTTAGTATACCAACAGTGGGACACCCTGTATACATTATGCAAGTCATGCTAATCCTTATGCTAATCATTCCTTGTGAACGTAAATTCATCTAACTTTATTTTTCTATTGACTACAGACATGTGATATTTTATCGAAGGTCGTATATTTGTCAATCTGTATGTAATTTCATTGTAATTATTGGCAATATCTATTTGTAGGATACAATTTCATTATTATTACGTTTTCCTTCACCGCACAAGGGTGATGTTCAACATCACTACATAGTATAAAAGTCGCTTTCTCTGTCCCTATGTCCCTTTGTATGCTTAACTCTTTAAAACTACGCAACGGATTTTGATGCGGTTTTTTTTAATAGATAAAGTGATTCAAGAGCAAGGTTTTAGTATATAATTTATCAGGTTTTAGACAAAGCGGGCGAAGCCGCGGGCGGTAAGCTAGTGTACAGATAAATTGAAAAATCTATTTTTACCTGGTCGTTCGGCTTCGAACTTCCGACTTATCGATTTGAAGTCCAAGGTCCCACTGGGCCGCCACAGCTTCTATTTATAATTTGCCTATATTATGCTAGCTGCCACGGCAGGCGTTGTTCTATCCTATTGGTCCTTATCTTCCACAAGAACCTTCCTTGTGTCTTAAGGGGGGTTTGGCGGTCAGCGAAAATTCAGCTATTCGGGCCTGAGGTAAGGGGTGAGGGGACCCGCGTTTAGTATGGAATCAACGTGCTCGAAACTAAAAATCGTAAGCGCCATTCACATTTTTATCAAAAAGTGAATGAAAATATTTAGTATTTACTAAATCTAAAACAGTCACGAAATCGAGAAGGTATGGTAGGTAAGGTATCGATAAGGTACCTATGTATTTGTTATTTTATACGGATTATTATCGTAAAATGCGGTTGTAATGAGGTAACTTCAGGATTTTTTTTATCGAGCAAAATTTTTCCAATCGTGTTATGGAAACAGTCATCCCATCACACATACGTTCTGTAATACATATTAGAATCAGTGCGAAAAAACTTCAATATTTTCAACTATAGCTCATAGATAACAGTCCATTTTGCCGTTTTCACCTACTAAGGGCCCTTAAAAACATCAAAAAAATCCGCCTAATTGGAAGAGTCTTTCTCGAGATTTACGCTTAGCAACACATTCAATTTATTTTTATCATATACTAGCGGTCCGCCCCGGCTTCGCCCGTGGTACCTACATGTTTAAAGTTTAAACTATCCTATCTCTCAAGTTGGATCGAACTGCACATGGTGTGCGAATTTTATTATAATCGGTTAAGTGGTTTAGGAGTCCATTGAGGACAAACATTGTGACACGAGATTTATATATATTAAGATGTATGGATAATAGTATAATTATTTTAATTTCTTTACAGAAACAACAATGCTATCAATACTAACATTGCTATATTTCGCAACACTGACGAACTGTTTCGACCCCAAGCCAGATATAGGAAGACCTGTGGGATTGGTTCCAGATTGTAAGTGATTATTTAACTATTTATCTAAAAAGTATTAGTACCTACTATTAAATATTATGAGGTGAAACTTTAGGCGCGTTGAGAGTAAACTATCAAGGTCGCGACATGGCAATACCGTCACGTCATGGAGTAAGGCGACGATTTTGGTATCTTGCCAAAGAAGTTTCACTTCTGATGCGTGTTCGGTAATCACGCTGTTCTTTTAAAATAAAGTCCAGTTAAAAGAGCTTTTAAAAAAGCTCGATTGCGCGAAAACATCTGAAAAATGTTTGTCGTGTGTTTTTTTTATCTTTTATGATGTGTAAGTTTCTTAGTAGGTAAAGATAAATTAAACCACTCTCCTGATCCATATATATAACAATACCTACGTTACAACTAATAGGAGCCGATCAACAATAAAAAATATTGCGAAATAGAATAAAATTATTCATAAAGCGGGCGAAATCGCAGGACACATTGTAATCAATTATACAATGCCATAAATACTTCATACGTAATACAGGAGCCACTAGATTATTATTTTATCGAATAAAACTATTAATTATTTACAATAAAATACTAGCTATCTAACCTTTATTACATGCAATGTAACATTTGCAATTACAAGTCGCAAGGTCACTAGGTCGCCTATTAAATCTTATGGCACGCTAAATATAGCGTTTATTTAGAAAAATATGTATATGTTAAATGTAGGTTTAAATAATTTGGAAAATCCAAAAGTGCACGCCTCATAATTTTTTTTAATAAATATTTATTAATTATTATTTTTGTTTATTTAATAACAATTAAACCACATCGAATCAGACCCTGAAAAATGAAAGGGTTCTATTCCTGAGCATACTCAAGCGTAAGAGAAAAAAAAAGACTCGATTAGTAAAGTATTTCGGTCGCTATCGTGTTAACAAGAAAAAGGATCCGCACATACAGACACACGGACGTCCAAGACAGAACTTTTTTAAACTGTTTTTTAACTAGTTTAAATAACAAAAATGACATCAAAAATATCATGAACGTTAAAAATAGTGTTTTTTCTTAATATGTGTGTGTATGTATTATCTTACAAGTGCAATGTATGATACATAAAGATATTTTAAGTTTGAAAAATCAGATGTTTTGCGCGAAGTGACAGTAGTACCCACCTCAACGCTTCGCTTATGAGGCGTGCAATACACATATATTGTAATTAAACTGCAATATTGTATAGAGTAGTGGAATTTATAATTGAACTATTAAATGCTAAAATACTTCCTACTTAGTTGTATTGTAAGTGCAAAAGTTTGTTAATCAATAAGATATATTATTTTGACACGGTTTTACCTAGTTTTCACTTTACTTAATACATACTAGCTGTGCCCCGCGGTTTTACCCGGATTACTCAGCTCCTATTGGTCCTAGCATGATGATAATTATAATATAGCATATACTATATAGCCTTTTCGATAAATGGGCTATCTAACACCTAAAGAATTTTGAAATGAGACCAGTAGTCGTAGTTCCTAAAATTAGCGCGTTCAAACAAACAAACTCTTCAGCTTTATAATATTTAGTATAGATAAATGAACTTCAACTTTAACTTTCTAAAGGAAGAACAATTACTTATTAATATTTTTTAAATTAATTTTTTGTAAATATTAAATTCGAAAGCTCGTTTATTAAGAGCGATTTATACTAGAATATTGATGAAAAGTTGGACATGCCAACGCGGTACCAAAAACAAACTAAAAAGTTAATAATTTATATAGCCAATGAAACTATCCTAGAATAAATTATTAATTTCTCCTTTATAATCTAACTGTAAAGAAAAAAAGCTCTATATATATACCCATAGAGCATTCCTCGATATTAAGGGCTATCCAACACATAAATATTTTTTCATCGCGTACCATCGGTTCCTGAGATTTGCTCATTCCAGCAATCAAACTCTTCAGCTTTATAATAATACCTGTACATAGTTCATCTATTGATGAATTAATGAACTACGATTATACACGTAAATTAAACAAGAAAAATTAAAAATTGGTGGTAAATGTAAAAAAATATGTAATGACGATTCAAAAGTGCTTCTAGAAGAAGTCTAATTGAATAAATAAAAGTTTGAGTTTTGAGTTTAAAATAAAGTCTTCTCGATCGTATCCGGAGGAGCAGCTTAGTGTGTATTTATCAAATATTTACATAACTAATATGTGTAAATAAGTGGCAACTAATCCTACTAATGTATTGATTCTTCGGAACAATGATTCTAACTTACTATTCGATATTAAATTACTCTTCTTAGATTTGATACGGCGCATTATGTGGATTGCCCCAAAATGTTTGAATAGACATGAAATTTGCTTATAAATTTAAATTAAAAATTGAAAATTTTAAATTTGCTCGCGCCCAAAAAAAATGCAGACAGCTATTAATTATAGTGAATTTAAATAAATAAAAGTAATCTTTTTTACCTAACAAATAATTCATGCTATTTTGCTATATTTTTTGGTTGCTTTAACTGCCTAATGAATTATGATAATTTTGGGAACTGTAGATAAAGAACAATAGAATAAAAATAACGATGCAAGTATTCAGAGAATAGTTCCTTATACACATTGAAGGGCTTGAAATGAGCTAGAAATAAGTGTACAATCTTATATATAAAAATGAATCGTAAAATGTGTTGGTAAGCGCATAACTCGAGAACGGCTGAACCGATTTCGATAATTCTTTTTTTATTATATTCCTTGAAGTACGAGGATGGTTCTTATGTAGAGAAAACGAAAACACGTACCACGGGCGAAGCCGGGGCGGACCGCTAGTAATATATAGAAATGTATAACTCCACAATATTAACGGTATTTTTGTTTTTTCATAGAGCATTACGATAATTGAAAATGAAGGAATAATTTCGGAAAATGTAATGAACAGACAAACTTTGTGACTAAAGTTTAAGGGCTAATAATTAATACTCTGATAACTTTTAAAAATCACGAACTACTTTTTAATTGTATTGGATAATACTCTGCCATGAACAATTACCTCACTTTAGAAACGTAATTTTCAAATAATTATGACACTTAATTTACCCGTCACCTATAAGATAATTATTATAAATGGTGTTTCTCTTTCCAGTGTGAATGTTTAATTGTACGTATATAAATTATAAATAACTCTTAAACTTCCGTGTAAATGTATAATTTTCCATAATACTTAATTATCCATTTATGCTATTAGATCTTGTCAACATGTCACCTTGGATTAGTGCCTTTAGATGGAGTAGATCATTCTGGGTTCAGACTTCAGCCTTACCGAAGTTTTTTAAAACAAATTGATACAATAATTTGCTTGCTTACATTTACAGGCACTTCCCAAAATGATTGATACTTTTTTTGTAAATTGCGAAATGCGAAAGAGCAATAAACCCTCAAACACTTAATAATGTGAATAATTTACAGTTACTTCTATATTTCTTTTTGTTATTTATTTATTTAGTTACCACTGAAACGTTATAAGAAACCAATAAAAATTGAATGTAGCATTCGCTCGTTTTTTTATGTAAATGCACAGTATTTAGTAGGTATTTACATAAAAAAACGAGCCAATGCTCATTCTGACCCCACTATGTCAAATTACATTTTTTAGTGTAAACAGGCGTAGAGCATTCTTTCGTTGTTCTTAATAGTGCGTTATAAAACCTTATATGCAATTTACTAATACTGAACAACACTGAATACGAGTTTTCGTTTACTCTAAAAGATCACGAAAGAATGCTCTTGCTCTAGCTCTATGATCATTTAATGTAAATTCACCGTAGGCTAACAATTTTTGTTAACCGTAATAATTAGGTATACTTGATACGACTTGTACCTAAGACTATTAATTGCAACTACTTTTATTTATTTCATGTAAGCAATTCCGATGCTTTTTAAAAACAAATACATTTATATACAGGTCAGGTGTCCAAAAGAAACATTTATACTTAGAAATATTATATTTGTCTCCAGGTCCAGGGGTCCAAAAGAACGCAACCATCACCGCGGAGTCGCTCCCAGCGTTGCAAGTGTCAATACAGAGGGTCACCCCCACGGGAGTGTATCGGCGAAACCTCCCAGTTTCTTCGGCGGTCAAAGCTATAGTTAATGATAAGAATTTTGGTAAGGAATATACTTAATTTAAAGATCTAATGTGAAAGTTATGTTATTGACTAAATAAGACATAAGTCATATTGTGATAAATTTTAATTCAAAAATATTTTTTGTACACCCTTATTTATTGTCATAGGCAAAGGCAAATGCCGTTTTAAATAAAAATAAGCATTTTTTCAACGGCTATGTGGAATATATTTTTATTATCGTAATGTGGGTTATCCTTTGAAGTTTAATTTTTACATTAATTTCAAATTCTAGTTGCAATACTATTGAATTTAATATTAAATTTCTTATGTCTCTTTATCTCACTTTCCTCCTAAATATTTCAAATATCCTTACTCTGTATTCATCTATCAAGTAAATTTCACATTCCTTTGCACTACAAATGTAGAAAATTAAATTGTACATGTACAATTTTTACAAATGTAGAAAATTTTAACCCAAAAACATTTCTATTCCTGAGCTTTTCTTACTCTAGCTCTTCTCTATATAAAAAAAAATCTCGTGTCACAATGTTAGTTGCCATACTACTACGAAACAACAGGATCGATTCTCATGAAGTTTTGTGTGCCTATTAAGTAGATCTTAGAATCAACCAAAAACTATTTTTCCCCCTACGTGATAAGAGTAAGGCAGATCAACGTTTGCTGGGACAGCTAGTAAATACATTTAAATACTTCCAGATCTCAAGAACAAGAAGACAGTCCTCTACGCAGTGGGATTCTGGGACAGTTCCTTATTCCCTCACAGCCAAGCGTTGGGCAATGCGTACTCGAAAAGGGGCTATAATGTGCTGGTCACTGATACTCTGCCCTTCTTGACGTATATTTATCCGAAGTAAGTATATTTTAAAGTGTTATTAGGCAAGATAAAGTATGAAAAGTTATTCATTTTGTCATTTTAAATCATTTCCATATTTCAAATAAATAAAAAAAATTAAAACTGATAAAAGTAGAATAAGTTGCATTTATATTTATGTATGTACTTAAAGAAAAAAAAAATAATATCTCCGAGATTTAAAAAAAAAACTAAAAAATTTAGGACACCCTGCTAGAAATAATTGTGTAAGATTATCTATTTTTGGACATAAGCAAGTATACCTTCTTAAACACATAGACCTTACCACACTAGAACAATTATTACAATATCAGTAAAATATACTAATTATAAATAAAGACCTTACTTAATTTACACACAATTGTATTGTTTCGTACGTTATATTTATACATAAAGAGCTGCATACAATAGATCGCTAAACAATGCATTTAATCAATCTATCCGCATAATAAATTCAAAAGTAACTGTCCCTCTGTCTGTTATGTTTATGCAATAATATGAAAGTAATAGAAATATAATAAAAGGCTTTTTTTATTTTCTGACAACTTCAACATTTCAATTACATTTAGTTAAAATATACTGTACATTGTAATGTACGCTTAAATTACACTAGTTTTTACTTTCTTAAAACCCCATTCTACATACATTGGTATTATAAACACATTTTAAACTAAGTGAGCGTCACACAAAACACCCATACATCAAATTTTGGTAAAATATAACACCGCAAATAATCAATAAATTCTCATATTCACTTCCAAATTATATTTCCAGATCAGTCCGTCTAGTTCGTGTGATCGGACGAAAATTCGGGGAATTCCTCGTCAAATTATCAGAGCAAGGGCTCCCGGCAGAAAAGCTCGAACTCGTAGGCATGAGTTTAGGCGCTCATATAGTCAGCCATGCTGCGAAATACTATTATTCCGTTACAGGACTAAAACCTTATCGAATTACGGGTATAGATCCGGCTGGACCTTGTTATCGAGGTCTGCCTATAGAAGAAAAACTTTGGCATACAGATGCTCATCATGTAGATGTGCTACACACAAACATAGATGGTTTCGGTATAGCCGAACGTTTAGGACATATAGATATCTACGCGAATGGTGGGGAGTACCAGCCTAGTGATATTCCGTACATACCTTGCCTTGTTCTTTGCAGTCATATCCGAGCTTTAATATATTGGTGGATAGCGTTGGAAAACCCTAAAAAATTCATAGCTGTTAAATGCGATTCGATTCAAGACGCGAGGTCAGCTAATTGTTACAATGGTACGGAGTTGAATTATCTAGGTTTGAATACTGATTTTAAAAAGGAGGGGATCTACTATTTACCAACGCATAATGAGTTCCCGTATTATAGAGGAAAGGAAGGGCTGAAAGCTGAAAATGAAATATATTCATCTACTAGCAGGAAAATAAATGCTGACGATTATTTTAGGACGTAAAATTATTGTATTGTATTTAGTAATTGTTGCGGGTTATGTATTCACTATTCGTATGCCATATGGTTAAACATTAACATTAACTTATTTATTATTTATTTTATTTATTTAACACTTTATTAGTTGTACAATCAGGAAAACTTAAAATTACTTACAGCTAATACTATACTAAACTTATATTTGTATTAGCGTCCAAATATATTGTTACATGTGGAATGTTGCTAATAATATTATGGTATCTTTTAGATCTAAAATCTTTTGTATTGTGAATGCAAAATTTACAAAAAAATACACACTTAACTATTAACTTTAGGTCACGTAAGTAGGTACTGTTTTAACGCACTCTTTGAGTCGTATTGCAATATTTTATTTATTTAAGATAAATTTTAAAATCTATACTTTGTGATACTAGAAAGAAAGTTTCTTTTTTAGGTCAACTATACGCTGGTTTTAATGCTATGCTTGCCTTCACCAATTTAACTGATGTTAACAACGTCTAAAATTGTTTTATTCACTGCAGTAGAGCTTATTTTAATAGCTTAGCGATGTATTTAATGATCAAACAGTTTGTAATGAACATATAAATTCATTAGTTACCTGATAGTTCATAGAGTGGAGCAAATCAATGGAATATAGTGATAATATTCGGTAATTAATAATTTATGTGTGTACAATGAACTGCATTTATGATTTAGATTTACGCGTATTGAGATTTATTTCATAATCGTGTATAAGTTTATATATAGTACTAGATTTCCGCCCGCGGCTTCGCCCGCGTTTTCAAAGGAAAACCCGCATAGTTCCCGTTCCCGTGGGATTTCCGGGATAAAACCTATCCTATGTGTTAATCCAAGTTACCCTCTATATGTGTGCTAAATTTCATTGTAATCGGTTCAGTAGTTTTTACGTGAAAGAGTGACAAACATCCATACAAACTTTCGCCTTTATAATAGTATTAAGATTATGATAAAGTAAGGTACATTAGGATCTGGTTACATGACACTTGTTTTTGGTAAGATAATTAACAAAATGCTTTATGTCCTCAATTGTGCACCGTAGGTTTGAAAGGGTTAAGATTATGATAAAGTAAGGTAAAATGTATGTTGAGAGAAATAGTATGTTGATGCCGTAAATATATGGAAAAAGTAAAATATATTTGATGTGTGTTACCAATTTACAAAAATTGATAAATGAATTGTTGCCATTATTTTTTTTTTAATCTAAATTATTGTTTAACAATATTGTATTAGTAATTAGATATATTTGTAGCAGACAAAACTCATCGCCGGTCAAAAGGACTTTTGACTGCAAAAATACGTCAAAAACGTTTTTGACCGACGCGGACGTTCTTAGTCAATAACAGTTTTGACTGGTAATAAGTTTTGACTGTAACGTTTATAATAATTTTAAGGATAGGGTTTTTTTAATATTTTAAGGTTTAATTATATTACTTTATCACTAGATAAACGCACAAAGAAAGTGATATAATATCTAATAGTTATAAGTGATTGAATATCTGTGATTTATGTTACGTTAATTATTATTTTAATTTTAAAGAAACGTATATTAAAGTATAAAAAAATTGTCTGTTGTTTCACTCTAATTTACAGAAATTAATTACGTAGTAGGTAGTCCTAAAGGCTTTCTAAATTTTCTCCCGACCGTAAGAATTATCAAAATCCTTTGATAAAATAGATATTCCCTTCCTATATTATATTAAATGATTTTCCTTTGAATTGAAGTTTCTCTGTACAATAAATAACAAATTATATGAGGAAAATTTGGAAGAACTTTGTTCGAGTTTGTTACAGTTGTTTTAATATACGATTGAGCAAAGACATTTCTTCCCTTATTGTTGATTAATCGAAAATTGTCCCATTTTCCCGAAAATTGTCCCATTATCCCGAAAATTGTCCCCTTATCCCTTACACAGAAGTTGGGTGTTTTCGATTAGTGTAGTAGCTTAGTAAAGATTGATTGCTTTTTCTTGTAGGTACATATATTTCATCTAATCTTTTAGTTACACCTTAGGAGATTGACCTATTTGTATTTATTATTTATATACTGATTGGCGCAATAAATGTTGTTCGAGTGGCATTTTAATAATCTGGCGGAATATTAATATTTACCTATTCGAATATGCAACTGAAAACATAAAAAAAATAATGACAAAAAAGCAGTGTAAGTACCTAAACTTCTTGCCTAGTGATCTGCCAGTCAATATATAGATATTATAGCTTAAAGTTTAGGTAAAAACTCAAAAGATTTATTTAAACAATAATTTAATTGTTGTGAAACAAATATTTAATATACTTGCACAATACCTACAAAAACGTATTTCCACACCTAATGTGAACATCGTCGCGGGATAAATATAGTTTTACGATACATTTGTATTGGAGAAAAAAAAACGATACATATTGATGGTCGAATTGAACGTGTTCGCTTGATAACAATTATTTTGACCAGTTTTTTAGAGATCCTTAGTGAATTAATTGTAGGAAGAATTAGGGCTAAAATTATAAGATAGGATATATTTTCTTCATAATTTTATACTTACTCATGTAAGTAGTACTTGTTATTATGTTTTTTTTTCATATAGTAATAGTACTTACTAAGTACTATTACTATATGAAAAAAAACGCTTTTATCAAAATTTTTATTTAAGAGACAGTTAACTATATCTTGATAACGAGTTCCTTAGAAATTCCTTGAATCATAGACATTGCAATACCCAACGTTATTCAGGTTCTTTTTGAAAGAAAAATTCGTTATATTTGTAGCGACTGCCGACTGGCGACCCTATTATAAAGATTTTTGTATTAAACATAACTTATAAATACGAGTTAAGTTATCGCATGCATCTACTCGGATAGTTGAGAATACTAAAGGAATTTTAATCCCGCCTTGTGGCCATTTTCTATTCTTTAATAATTTCTCATTTAAAAAGCATTTGAATATTATAAAACTAAATATTAGACAGAGATTATTTCTTTCACATTATTTCATCTATTCCAGATGAGCAAACAATTTTTTATCTGAAAACTCGTTACCATTCTTTCATGAATGTTCAAAGTTCAAACAGGTGAGCAAAACGACGAAATCACTTAAGTATTTATATTTTGTTATGTTGCACTGATTGTAGGTAACTCTATATTTTTCAGTATTCGATCGTGGCGATATTTACTACAAAGCGTATTTTAATCATTTTAGAAACGATGGAAATAAAATGTAAATACTACATAAAAAAAATACAACATTTTAGTAAAATACTGATAATATTGCACACATGTGATATATCAATATATTTTAAGCATATTACGGTTCGCTTTGTTTGCTCTACCAAAAAAAAGACCATAGACAGAACCCTGAACACATTGTTCAGAAAAACCAATTTAGCAGTAATCCACGGGTAACCCACAGTGGGAATACATCGAGCCGCCAAATTAAAAAGGCTGACTTAATGAATTCAAAATGTACGAAATAAAACGACGCTTCGACAGCCCTGTTTCAGCTTATTGCCCTTTGTTTTTATAGAACAAGCGCAATCTTAGTTCTACTGATAGGTATTAAAATGAATACGTTACTATAAGTACATAGTCGAATGGTCAATGTTAATAATATAGTCTGTGGAAGGAGGTATCACAGATTATAATTGTCGATCGTCTCTAGCACAGGTATATTCCTAGTTGAGGCGATCGTCGTGTCTAAATTGTTTTTGATTGTATGTATTGTTTCTAAATAAACGATTTTTATTATTTTTTTTTTTATTATACAGGAAATATGAATATCTATAGAGAACTTTCGGTGTATCTGTCTGTATCTCTATTACTATACCTAATTCAGCAATTTGTGTCTTTATGTATGTCATTATATCTATAATATGTAAAAAGACTGCGTTATAAAAACAATAATAATTGTTAATACTTCCAATTGAGAAATTTTTGTTCACCGTTCACGTTTGTTATTTCAATATAATCATAATTGCCATACAAGAACTCGAGACCTAAATTTTCTATATAATTACCAAGTTATTTGTTAGGTATTTCTCTAAGTTTCCTACCTAATTTCGTCATTATATTATGTTATTTATAAAATAATATAATAATAAGGAGAATCATTTTAATTAAATACTACATCTATTTTTGCATGTTTGTCAAAGCAATTTGACGACTTCCCGTTAATATTTTCAATGATTTTTTACTTGTCTAGCAAATACATTAACGAATCCACATTTGCATTAAAAACAAATTCAACAATAATTATTTCCGAAAGATATAAAAGTAGAATAATTTAAAGGGCATAAATAATGTTGCAGAACGCATTTCGAATGTAAATTTAATCGTCCAAAATTTTGCATCGTAAAGTACATATTTTATAACAATGCCATTTGCGACTAGTTGCGACATCTGAAGAGGTAGTCAACATTTCTTGTAAGAACTGTAGGAAATTTTAATTAGTTACGACACCTAGCGTGGATATTAAAACATTAATTTTAGATCTGTTTAAAAGAAAAGACTGTTTTATAGACGAGTAACTAGAATTCTTGATATTAAGTCTAGGATTCTTAAAAGATGTTTAAAAAGGATGAGATGAGCCAGAAGCGTAGCGTGCCTTGGCGGGGTCCCGTATAAAAATTTGTTTGAGGGCCTTAGGAAGGGTAAAGATTTCTTAAAAAAAAAATGTTTGCATAAAATTAAAAGAAATATTTACTTATTCAAGAAAATTGCTTTTTTAGACTTTTTTCATTCCTGAAAAAAAAAAATTGGGAAGTAATTTTTACTTACGCACGTTTACTTACGCACCGTATAATTGATACGGCAGATACGGCGGTAGCTACGCCCCTAAGATGAGCCAATGTCTAACTAAAATGTTAGATATATACTAGCGGTCCGCCCCGGCTTCGCCCGTGGTACATATGAAAAATAGATGTTGGCCGATTCGCAGACTTACCCGATATGCACAGAAAATTTCATGAGAATCGGTCCACCCGTTTCGGAGGAGTATGCAGACTAACATTGTGACACGAGAATTTTATATATAAGATTATACAACAAGACTAGTCTCTAATAAAAGTATTAACCACACAATACATTAAATTCATTTACTTGATACGCAACCCAAATCTAAATTTGAGAAATATGAACAATTTACTTTTTAATTCTTTAATATTTTAACGTTAACCACATGTATTATAGACTTAAACAATGTTTGCGTGATGCTCGATTATTGTCTTGACTTTCCTTTACTTGCGACAAATAGTTGTTTAGGTAACAAATCTTGCTGCACCTCTGCTGTAAGAAAAAGCATGGCTAGAAGTTCTTAAAGAAAAACATCGAAGAATTCAAATTAAAATAGTCCCAAGCCAAGTCCGATATTCTCCATTAAACATAAGAATAGCAAATACCTCGGGAGAAGCAGTTTTATAGCAATAAAACTGTCTTATATTAACTATTCAGATCTTCATTACACTTGGATTTGCAATCCCAGTTTTAAGACTTATGGGGCCGGTAAAAACGTTATGACTCGGATATGTATGAATGTAAATTTTGTATGGGATAGCGAGCGTGATTCTTGTACGAAATATTCCGATTTAAGTGGATATAAAAGCAATGAGGTATGAACTTGGTAGCAGATGAATTATGTGGGCTTGTTCAGAATGGACTTAAGCATTCATTGATTTACTTCGGTGAAAACACTCTTAGGAAATCGTTTAGTTCGATCTATAAAATTTTAATTATCTCCATCCATAGAGGACATACATCGAGACTCTCTTGTTGAAAATGTTTATCGGAAGTTATCATAGTTCAATCACCGACGCAAATGTACAAATAAATAAATAAATAAATAAATATTTCAGGACAATTTTCACACACGGCACGATCTGATCCTATAAAGCTTTCGCTTGTGTTATGGAAACCAGATGGCTGATAAACATACATATTATATAATTTTAAATAAATACTTAAATAGATAATCAACACCCAGACACAGAGCAAACATCTATGTTCATCACACAAATATTTGCCCCGGGTGGGAATCGAACTCACGACCTCTGGACCTTGGAAGGCAGGGACACTACCAACCAAGACAACCGGTCAGTCGTATTATATTATATTCCCCTAATAGATAGTATTATTAACAATTCGGTTGATTGACTCTCACTTCAATGTATAGCTTAGTTCTAGAACTTTCATTTTTAACATCTGGCTTTTAATGCATGGGCCATATTATAACCATTTGGTTATCCAAAACGATGGAGTCATTCACACACGTACTGTGTGCACAAAGGCGAAAATAAATATATTCTTGTCATCTGCCGATATCAGAAATCGATAAAGGATTAATCCTATACGATTAACCTATCCCTTTTATGAAAGGTCGGGTTACGGTTAAATGGACCTTATTGCCTCGGGATAGGATTGAAATTGTGACAAAGCGAGAAGTCAAAGGCTTCATACAAATCGTAACGACTTTGATATTTAATGTAACTGTCCAAAGAGCGTCACATAGACGGATAAGGGATAATTGTATTGTCGGGAAAAATAGGTAAAATTAAATGCATATTTATTTTTATACCTTTTTATATTGTTCCAATAAATGTTATTAGGTCATCAATTTGGATATCTACGATGAATTTTTTGATTTCTACGATGAATTTTTTGATTTTTAGATTTAAATATGATAGGTACATAAATTATGTTTAAAATATAATGTTAACAAACAAGATAAATTCTATTTCGATTTCGCACGAGTGCTATAGAATAATATTATAATAGTATAAATAGAAATTAAGCCCACTTAAATGAATATTTTTAGTGATACTCGTAGTACCAACATCGCTAATAAAAAATACATAAAAAGATTTTCGACAAATACCTACTTAAGAAAATTACCTATAAATAAATATTTAAAGACATTTTTCACACACGGCACGATCTGATCCCATACTAAGCTTTTGCTTGTGTTATGGAAACCAGATGGCTGATAAATATACACATTTAATTTTAAATAAATACAACACCCAGACACAGAGCAAACATCGATGTTCATCACACAAATATTTGCCCCGGGTGGGAATCGAACCCACGACCTCTGGCTTGGAAGGCAGGGTCACTACCAACCAAGAAAAAATAAATAAAAAATCTTTCAAGAACATTCAAGGAAGTAACTACGTCCTTGAGTGATTTTATCGAATTTCCCTTGTTCCAAGAATGGCCATAGATTGAGCATTTTTAATTACTACAATCCTTGCCACGGCAATGAAATGGTCGATAATTTAGTTGATTGTGGAATTCATGTAAATATTATCGCATTATAACTAGCTCTAAATGATATAAGGTATAGAGATTTCCGTAGATTATATTAATTATATATTATATTGAATTAAATCAGAAATTAATATAAAATTACCTATATCTACGTTTGTTGAATAAACCACCGATGCCCAACATAAAAATAATATTTCTAATGTTACATAATGATAATGTGAAATAATGTGAATGTATATGTTTATTATTATGTTAAAATTTATAATATAAATTATTATTAAAAACTATTAATAAGTGGATTATAAAACTAGATAATACTATCTATCTGTTTAAGTTGTGGAAACATCGAAGTTTTTCCCTATAAGTTGTATATTAAACAGTATTGTATTAAACACGCTATCCTTACTGCGAGTGCTAACAAATAGAAAACTAAGTAATTGCTGGAACAAGACGTGCAAATGGAGTTACTGGCTCTTGAACTGTAATATCGACGTTGATTAGAAATTACAAGGAAGGGTGGTTAAAGGTGAGGGTCGTTGGTTCGATTTCAGTATACCTACCTGTTATTTTATATGATGATTAATTTTTTAAATGAGTTTTTCTGTATGTTTTTTTAATGTATTTTCAAAGGCAAAAGTATGTTTTTCGTAGAATTTCATTAATCCGATGGTAAGTAAAGTTATTTTTTCGGGCTTAAAATATCCATAAATTATATGAATTTGATGCAAAAATGCTATTTATATGAGGCCGGCAACATATATTTTTATTTTATTTATTTATATATCTATAAATAAATAAAATAAAAATATATATAGATAATGCACATTCTACTGAATATTATTATTACTGTAGATTTATAAACTAAATTAAACTTTCTTATTTCTCTCTTCTAGATTAATCTATACATATATTCTATAGAATGCAGATTCCGTCACAGAACATACAATATTTTCGGTTAATAAAATCAGACAAATAATTAATATAATCATATCAAGTTAATAAATAGATAAATTCGACTGACTGGTTGGCTTGGTTGGTAGTGGCCCTGCCTTCAAGCGAGAGGTCGTGGGTTCGATTCTCACCCGGAGCAAATATTTGTGTGATGGACATAGATGTTTTCTGCGTCTGGGTGTTAATTATCTATATAAGTATTTATTTAAAATTATATATATGTATGTTTAACAGCGATCTGGTTTCCATAACACAAGCGAAAGCTTAGTATGGGATCAGATCTTGCCGTGTATGAAAATTGTCCTGAATATTTATTTATTATTAAATAGATAACGAAATACACTATTAAGATAATCTACAATAAACATAACACAAGATATTAATCACAATAACAGGCCAAACTTCCCGCATTCATTTCCCATACTTGTCAACAATAGTCCTGTTTACTGAAGCATCTGCTATTATCTCGGTTCGACGTTAGACGGGCTGTTAACAAACATGACGTATAATAATATCAATATTGTATCAATGCTTTGACTATAATAATAATATGGTGTATGGAAATTATTTACTTGATTGATCGAATATAATCATTGTTAATTGTTATAGTATAGCTAGCAGTGCTCCTCGGATTCTCATCTATTTGATTATTAAGTGGTGATTTTTAAATAAATAGTAAGCTATGTTTCAGCCTGGGTCAGAAACTATTTTCGTTTCGAATTTCGTCTGAATTAGTGCCATGGTTTAGCCGTGAAAGTGGAACAGACAGATAGACTATCACATTTATAATATCTGCCTGGAGCACCATGCTTTCCATTGGTGAAAACCGAATGAAAATTGGCGCAGTAGTTATTCAGTTTATCGCAAACAGACGGGCAGAAGCGGCGTAGGCCATTGTTTTAATGTGGTAAAGTGAAGTATGGATGATAATAATTTAACGCATTTCGCTTTGTGAGAAGCCTGTTTTAAACTGATAAAGTATTGGGATATTTAATTACGTCAAAATCAGCTTAGTGCTTTTGTGAAGGCATTATACAGTTACATTTTCATATCCTGAACTGCAACGGATTAGACTTTCACTTGTGGGATTTATGAGAAATATATTTAAATTCTTCTCAACTATGGGTATTACATTAATATCAGTTTTAAAAAGGTACTCTGCTTTATTACTTTTTTAACAATTAGTCGAACTAAAAAAGGGACACACAAAATAGAGTGATTTGCCAGTTTGTTTTATGTCAATAAAACAACGAGACAACGTCTGGTTTATATACTACTAGCTTTCCGCCCGCGGCTTCGCCCGCGTTTTCAAAGAAAAACCCGTTCCCGTAGGATTTCCAGGATAAAACCTATCCTATGTCCTTTCTCGGGTATCAAAATATCCCTATACCAAATTTCATGCAAATTGGTTCAGTAGTTAAGGCGTGATTGAGTAACAGACAGACAGACAGAGTTACTTTCGCATTTATAATATTAAGAAAGAAAGAAAGAAAGAAAGAAAAAACGTTTATTTAATGGCACATAGCCTCACACGTACATAATTCAAAGCAATTTATACAATACTTATAATACTTACTTACTACAAAACTTAAAAATACACATTGAAGTGTGTAGTCTGTGAAGCATGATGCCATTAAAAGGGGAAATCACTCAATATTAGTATGGATGTTATACGTGCTTATTTCTATAATTTACCTATGTCACAATATACAGCCGATATGTGCGGAAATGTAGTCGCTACAAGTGATAATGATAAAAGTGGCTATGTCTTGAAAAATATTGAATTATAAGATACCGTAAAAGGCTATCCTGTGTGATAACAAAAAAACAAGCATTAACAATTACCTAATTATTAAACTGTTATTTTTCAATTATAATTATTTCCAATATACATCCATCAATCCGACTCCCTACAGATTAACCGAGCCGCTAATAAACTCAGTATTGATGTAAATGCATCGTCAGCCACATAATGGGTATCCAATGTACCTGTCAGTGTTCACGCGGCGGTAAACATGACGTTACCACAACGTATAATAGGTAATATAGGTTTAAATAGTAGTAACTGGGCTTAAAAGTTATTAGGGTAGGACCGGTAATAATATGTAGGTAGCTAATAAGTAGAACCACACAGAGCAAACACTGCGCGAAGCAGGTGGGTCAGTGTGGCTCGGCCGAGAAAATGGAACGAGCTTTTCTCGGCCGTATCACGCCTGCATAGACCGAGATGCTTCGCTTCGCTTTTGCTCTTTACTCTTTCTGAGAGGGGAAGGTACCACATACATACCTACTTTATCACCATCACAATATGTTGGATCAAATTGTAGCTTGTGAATGCTTCGTCTTTGTATGATGAGTAACTTGGTTCTAACCTCTACCTCATCCTTGTTAGTTTATTATGATAACCATTCCTTTCTTTATTCCCCTTCATACCATAAAGCTAGCAATCGGTATCTGAGGCGTGAAGAATTTGTGATAGTTTATTCGCGGTGGTGGTCAGTCGCTTTCCATCATAAGCTCGTTGCCTATTCTAACATTTAATAAATTTTGCTGATATTCAAACCTTTAAATTCGTTTATAGTCTCGTTATAAACAAGACAAATACCTACACTTTTATCGATTTATTTCAGATACCCAACTTCTTTAGATTATTAGAGGGATGATAAGACTTCCTTAATATATTTTCACCTGTCATCAACTCTATAACAATAATATGTTCTATTTTTATTTCTACATGTCATAACATAACAGACAGTCCTCCAATATTAGCTTTGCTAAATAATTTACGAAACTCCTGTTATTATTCAACATTCAGACTATCGCTTTACCAGCAAATTCAATCAAAGTTAACATAACTAAGTTTGTGTAAACTCGTCGAAAACGAGTAGAATGCTGTGTGCAGTTGTATTATGCTTTAACATTTCAAACTCAAACTCAAAAATGTATTTGTTCAACTAGTTCATGGTGGCTAAGTGCGGGTTGGCAGATGGTTGCAGGTTCTCTTCATCGTCGTATAAAGAAAAATTGAAAATTACTTTAATTTTTGATCGCTCTTGAATTGGTAACATTTTGATTGAAGTTATTTTTCACATCTTTTACTGATAAAATAAATTTTGATAGTTTTAATAGCCTTTTCAGTAAAGCATTTATGAGTCATATGTTTTTTTTTATATTTTAACTGGCTCGGTTGTGTCAGAAGTGGGAGTAGGTACTCTATTTGTTTAGAAAGTATTTTAGTAAATGAAAATAAATAAGGGTGATACGTTGGCACACTAGATTCGATTTTGATCCACCTTGAACAGATAGATTTAATTCTAACTATGATAATAGTCGTTGATGAGCTGCGATTTGTTATCAACTACCTACAGCGATTAGGTAGCTAGGTATGTAGAATCGCAGTACATTTTTATTACATTCAAACTAATATTTAACCCGGCCTCGCGTGTTATTTCTAAAAATAATTATTTTGAAATCAATTGAAAATCATCTGTCAATCCGTTCATCTAGGTAAATAAACAGTGTGTATCGATCGAATTCAGTTCACGGCAACTATTGTGCAAGTTTTGCATAAATAAATATTAAAATCCGAACTAATGACGCTCCCAACGCTTTTGAATATACAATCGCTTCTGTATTTTAAAGTAATTAGTTTGTATTGAGTTCTAGACGAACTTGGTACACTATCGCGATTTATTTTGAGAACAATTATTAAATCATCCAAGCCTTTATTTTTAACTTTGAAAAATATGTTTACTTACATGATGCTAAAGAACAAAATTGTTTCTTGAGGAAATTAGTTATTGTTTCGCTTCTCATAACATAAAATATGTATCATTCCTACTGTTTATGGTAGTACATAAATATTGCAAGTCTTTAGAAAGTGAGGACTAAAACAACATTTTCATAAATATGACTTAATCATGATGATTGGAGCAGGGGATTTTAAACGCGATTAATTCATTAATTTCTGATTGAAGCAGTGTATTAGCAAATGTATTAGCAGTATTATATTATCTGTGGTAATAAATAATAATCAATGTATACTTAAACAACTTTTTTTATTACTAAAGGGAGCAATGACTTCATAATTCGTAGCTCAATTGTTTCTCAAATAATTTTGAGCGCTCATCCAGTCACTAACACAGAATTAAATTTAGCACTCAACATAATATGGATAGGTATATACATTATACAGGGTTACTTGTAAAACACCAGCAACCTCTCAGGACAAGATAGCTAACATCATAAGTAACAACATTTGTTCTACGACTTTTAGCATATAACGCAATACATTATTTTTAAATGATTTTTTTTAAGTTTTTATTGTACTCTCCTAACATTTGTAAGTGTATGTTCTATTGATTATCGAAAGGACGACGCGACGCCTCCTTTCCCCTCTCGTTCGCTTCTTGTTTACGTAATTTTTGGGAAGCGCGTAGAGTTTATAATATTCAAACGGAAAATTAAATGAATATTTTATATAATTTATTTTTGTATGAAAATAAAATCTAACAAATTATCAAAAGTCGTAGAACAAATGTCCTGCGAGGTTGCTGGTGTTTTACAAGTAACCCTGTATAGAACTGTTATAAACACTTCCAACTTTAAATGAACAGTAATGAAGAGTCGTTGAAAATGCGAGTAGTAAATAAATATCCCCACTTTATATGAAAACGAAACGGTGGCCATAAAGTGGAAAAAGATTGATATTGGCCTTTAAAATCGACACTGCTACCGCTGTGCAAAATGGGAAAAGATTCAGCAGATTTGTAGTGTAGGGTGACGTGGGTTCGTGGGAATAAGAGGGCACTTGGAGGTGGGACAAATTGTGTTTACTGAAATTATGTGTAACCTAGTTGATTGTAAGGAGAATTATAATGAGGTTGGTCATCTGCTTTATGTATAGATGTTTTTTTTATATTATAACCGTAAAACATATTACACTTTTGTATTTACATTTTTTTAAATTAATAAAATAAAAAAATAAAATAAAAATAATATCTTTATTGAGTACAAAAATTAATACAGTACAATTACAGTGTGGCTCTGTCTTCCTAGCTAGGAAAAACCTGAAAAAAAAAATAAACTTGTGAATTGTTGAAAACTAAACATAGTATTTTTTTATTATAATAGTTAGTAGACTAGCTGTGTCCAGCCAGCGGTTTATGCTTTGTAATAAATGAATAAAAATAATGTATCTAAATATGATTCCCGTAAAAGTAACAATCTTCGATTTGCTACAAGACTAGTAGGCTAGACAATAGGAAGAAATTTATGGCCGTGAATGGGGCTGAGGCTATTTGTATTTGATAGATAAATAAATAATATTCCCCATAACATTTATATAGAACGTCGAGCGATTATTATTATATACCTATGTGTTTTCATTCTTGTTAACATGCTATACTGTTGACCGCCTCCTTGGGACAGTGGTTGACGCGTGAGCGTAGAACCGAGGGGTCCTGGGTTCGATTCCCGGTGGAGACGAAGAAAAAAAAATGTCTCGGTCTGGCAGGATATAGAAGGCTGATCACCTACTTGTCCCTAAAGAAAATTGATCAGTGAAACAGATGCATTATGCATCTGCCCCTTACCCCACTAGGGGACATGGGACTTCACTTTTATCATGCTACAATAATAATCTTTAGTACCTAATGTTTGTCTAACAGACAATGGATAATCTCAAAAAAATCCAACACAACTGCCACTACAATGTACAAGCTTTTGGCTGGTTTTATTCATGTAATTTTTAACAAGGACTACCATACATTTCTAAATCAGAAACAATAATCCTCTACCGAATTAAAAATTGCCGCATTTGATCTCAATTTTTCTATAATATTTTTACTAAACAAAATAATCCACCAACACGAAAACCTGGCAACACTACACAAAAATAGATGTATTCGTTCCATCCCCGTGCACATGATAGAAAGATGGGTTGATTCTAAAACCTATTGCGGGCAACACTGAATATGAATCTACTGAAATGTAGTGAGGACATGTACCCAAAATTGAATAGAGAATTCCAAACGGTTAACAGTTTAAAATTTAAATTAAATGACGGTTAACGGTTTTTAAATTATTCGAATGCGTTTATGAATTTTTGAATTGATGCGTTGTTTTAATTAAGTTTTAGATAAAATAATCTATAGCTAATCTTTATGTTAAGTAATTTTGTTAGTTATTTTATACATATTACTTATAGAGCTTGCTCTATACATTTATATGTGAACTGATAATTGGTAATTATTTTATAATTTCTTCAGAGGAGAAAATTAATTCTCAAATACAAATCTGTGGTATTTGCTAATGCCGTAAAAACTTAAAAAGTGAAATTTGGTTATCATGATATTGAAACTATTGCATTTGTATATTTATTTATTCTCTCTGCATATTAATGAGACCATATTACATTGTTTTCGTATAGTACATTCCACATGTTCTGAATACATGTTCCAACACGATTTGCAGAAACGTTTTGAGTTGATACGTGATTATTATGAGCTTGTGTCGTGTGCGAATGTTTTGAATTGTTTATTTGATGGTCGAATTTCGACCGGACCAAGTTTATTTAAGGAAGCATAACCGCATTGCCACAATTACTAAATCAATTTATTGTAGACGACTTCCTTCTATATAGTACTAAATTCAGGACTTAAAAAGAATGGCATAATTTTTAAATCTCGATATTGTTCTCTTTTCTGATTCTCTGATATACTATTTATTAGATTTATTTCAGAATACAGTGTTCCCATAACGAGTTCATACCCATAATATTAACACGTAGGTATTTTCTAATTACTTAAGTATTCAATATTAAAGAAGAAAGGATTGAAGATTGATTACGCTGCATGAGAAGGGACCATGTTTGGTTTAATCAAGTCATTATGCGACATAGGATTATAATTATAATTTATAATACAACATAAATGTTTTCTTAAACAAATAATAAAGATTGATGACTAGTCTCAGTGTCCAAAGCTGTCCAAGTAAAAAGCAGTTGAATTGGCAATGATGAGCAATATTATACAAAGAAATGATGTTAATGTGCCACTAATGGCTGAGGAAATTAGGCTATGTAGGCTTTGATTAATTCCCGTAGAGATTGACCATGTTGTGGGTATTTTTAGGGATAAAAATATTCTTATAGTAATATGTAAAGAAAAGTATGAATCGGTGAAGGGAATAAGTAGTTATATCTAACTAGCTTTCCGCCTCCGGCTTCGCCCGCGCAGTCAAAGAAAAACCCGTATTATAGTTCCCGTGGGATTTCCGGGATATCCTAAGTCCCAGGGTAAAAAGTAGCCTATGTCCTTTCTCGGGTATCAAAATATCTCCATACCAAATTTCATGCAAATTGGTTCAGTAGTTTAGGCGTGATTGAGTAACAGACAGACAGACAGAGTTACTTTCGCATTTATAATATTAGTATAGATTAAGGTCTAGGTCTTAATCTTGTGGAGACAGAAAAAAATGTAAAAAATTGAAGGGAACGGCAGTTTGATTTATCTACTTACCCAAAAAGAAAATTGTAAACAGATGTTATGTAACATTCCCATACTTTCACAAAGCTTTTGATTTAATGCTTGCATGAATTAAATAATTTAGACAACGTCCGATTGCGCTTCTTTGTCGCTCGTTCCGCGCTCTCGCTTGCACTTCAAGCCTTACATGGAACGCCTCAGAGCGAGGTAACGCCGCATGAGTCATGTTTTTTCGTGCGTGCAGCCGGCTCTATCGAATTATAAGACGTTGTCACGTCAAAATTTATACAGTACCTATAGGCACGTAATAATACAACCAAAGTTTAAACTCATTCAACTTTAAACTCTACACAGTAGAGTCATTGTCAGGAACAATTCGCACAGTACTTCACCAACAATTGAAACAAACTAAAGGAATTTAAATAAATGATTATCGTTACGATCGAATCTCCTTGCATCAGCAGAGCGAACTAACGAGAGTCGCCCGACTCGTAAAAGAAATAAAAGGTACATTTTCGTTTCTATTTAGCTAGATAATGCATGTGGCTGCGTCTGTTTTGAGTATGAGTTTTTGAAGCTAACACTTGAATTTTTTACACAGTAAAATATTATATTCTTCTTCCCTTTTTATAGCTCTACCTTGTAACGTATACTAATTAATAGGGTATGTTGTGTGTAAAGTTTTAAATTACTTTATAGCAGAATTTTTCGATAGTCATTAGCCTAACTAAATTGTATTAATTTATATTACCTATGTACTTGAAGTCCAAAAAGATCTGGACATCCTTCAAGTAGAAGACCTCAACACCAGGGCGCTAAGGCACGCAACCTGGGAACTTTTGGTGTCGGAGGCTCTTGGCCTCTTCGGGTCGTTGCGCCGTTGAAATGAAATGATTATATTATGTACTTACATCAATATTATAATAATATTAAAAAAAAACAAGGCAAGTTTTAGTTTTAATCCTGAAAGATAATTAATTAGTTGTTCCATGATGGGATGAATAACAATATTATGCAGTCAATTTCTTTGAAACAGCGCAAACAGCTTGATGGATGATAACATATGAGGTGTCAATACCTCTTTATTCTGTACTAGAGGTGCGCCCCGGCTTCGCCCGTGGTACATATTTCGCAATAAAAGGTAGCCTATGTCCTTTCTCGGGTATCAAAATATCTCCATACCAAATTTCATGCAAATTGGTTCAGTAGTTTAGGCGTGATTGAGTAACAGACAGACAAACAGAGTTACTTTCGCATTTATAATATTAGTATGGATTATAGTAAAGTATTTTATTATATGTGATACTATTTAACATAGGGTACTATCTCTTGTCCCCTTGTGGGGTATGAGACATAATATATATGTTAATGTGCTTTGGGGTAATTCCAAATTACGGGAATATACAAATTGTGAAATTTTGTGTGAATTTAGTTATTGATTAACAAATATGAATTATAATGCTGAAGAGGTTGTTTATTTGCTTGATCGCGCTAATATCTGGAACCACTAGTCCGATATTAAAAATAATTTCACTGTTAGATAGTCCATTTATGAATAAAATAGTTGAGCTAAATATCATCACGATCAGACCAATTGGAATGGAGCAATGCGCGTAAAACCGCGGGGCAAAGCTAGCCATTTTAGGCATAACAATACCTTCACGACACTTACAATAAAACGATGCTCTGAAGTATTCACAATTTTACAAAATTACCCCACATCCGTAATTCTCCTAAAGCCCTATATACCTACATCTGTTTCACTAAACGATTTACTTTATAAGTAGGTCAGGCTATCTATGTCTTGCCAGACCGAGCTTTTTCTATAACTTCCTCTGGGAATCAAACCCTCGGCTAGGCTTGCTGTAGGTACTAGAGAGTAAATACTAGAAGTTATAGTATTTTCTAGTGTTTGATTTTACGCGAGTATTATACATTTAGAAATTAAAGACTTTTTAACGGATTTTAAACGCGATTTATTCATTATATTATTTTCCCGACGTTTCAGTCTCCCCGTGACCACGCTCGCTGTAAAGTGTTCGAAACGTCGGGAAAATAATATAATGAATAAATCGCGTTTAAAATCCGTTAAAAATTCTTTAATTACTAGAAGTTATTACCACTTATTACTAACGGTACTCCGTTACCAAGGAAACTGTTTGCGTAAAATCTATACTAATATTATAAAGCTGAAGAGTTTGTTTGTTTGCTTGTTCGATAATCTCCGGAACTACTGGTCCGATTTGAAAAATTCTTTCGTTGTTAGATAGCCCATTTATCGTGGAAGGCTATAATATTATATCATCATGTTAAGACCAACAGCAGCGGAGTACAGCAGGTAAAACCGCGGGACACAGCACTAGCTTAATTACTAAATTAAGATTAGTACAGTTTATAGTACACTAGCGGTCCGCCCCGGCTTCGCCCGTGGTACATATTTCGCAATAAAAGGTAGCCTATGTTCTTTCTCAGGGTCTAAAGATTATCTGTGCCAAATTTCATCAAAATCGGTCCAATAGTTTATGCGTGAAAACCATACATACATACAAACCTTTCCTCTTTATAATATTAGTATAGATAATATAAGTTCTAGTGTTTACGTAACATAATAAATAGTCAATAGAAAATGTGTTTGTGTTACAAGTGCCAGCAAATATGGTCACCCAGGTTATTATAAGTAAATAATGAATAATGGACAATATTCTCGGGCCCAGCAAATTGAGTAGAAACTTCCAGAAGCATTGTATTTGGCGAAATTGTTTTTCGCCGGATGCCGAAGATAAAGCGGGCTATTTATTGTGAAAAATAATTACTTTAATTTTTGAGGAACCGCGCTAATGTCCCCCTTTGTTGTTTCATTTTGTGATGAATTTCTTAAGCCATCTGCTTTTTAAATAAAACCTAAGTTGTGGGTGTCGTTTATAATAATCTCGTCGTGGTGTTTGTTAAAAAGTGTTTTAAGAATTACATTTTTACAAGGTATAAAATGGCTTGCTATGCGATTTTTTTCCTTTTCTCACCTGCTAAGAGAAATTAAGAGTGTTTCATTTAATTTTATGTAAATATTAAACAATTTGAAAATTAATTATTATCATATAACTAGCTTATCGCCCGCGGCTTCGCCCACTTTGTCTAACACCTATAAAATTATACATAATATATTAAAACCTTCCTCTTGAATCATTCTATCTATTTAAAAAAAACGCACCAAAATCCGTTGCGTAGTTTTACAGATTTAAGCATACAAAGGGACACAGAAAACGACTTTGTTTTATACTATGTAGTGATTTTAATTTAATTTGCTTTCTACCGGCTTGTAAGAGCTTTCTTGGAACGCAAGCTTGCATTCCCTAGCTCTAGAGATGTTCCTTTTGATATTTACTTCACTTATTATTATAATATTAATATGAAATATTACGTAGGCAATAAATTAAAATATCGATCCTAATATTATTTATGCTAAATAAATAAATAAAATATACTTAAGTATGCATCGGTAAAGCAAAATCGCATATGTTAAAACATAGGATAGTTTTTATGCTGAAAATACCACGGAAACGTGAGCTATGCGGGTTTTACTACGCGGGCGAAGCCTCGGGTGGAAAGCTAGTATAGCTCTTCAGCTTTATAATATCTACACTAATATTATAAAGCTGAAGAGTTTGTTTGTTTGTTTGAACGCGCTAATCTCAGGACCTGTTCCGATTTGAAAAATTATTTCGGTATTAGATAGCCCATTTATCGAGGAAGGCTTTAGGCTATATATCATTACGCTAAGACCAACAGGAGCGCAGCTAGTTCAATCTATACAAACGAACTTTTTTATATAAGAAAACTCTACACCTCCAAAAATCATTCCTAAACACGTCACCGCAAACTAAACAAGAATATTTTCCACTAATCCACACCGTGTCCACATTCGACACTCATGATTTATACATCGTCTCTCAGCAAATATCACTGTCTAGAGAGGGAGTCCATTTTGAATGCAAATTAACAAAGGAACATTGCGATGGGAGGAAATGAGGTGGATGACATGTACCTAAAATTCGCGCGCTTTTTTCAGGGTTACGCGCGGAATTTGAGGTTATGTAGATTATTCCTGTTTTGTTATTTTTAATGTTCGTGCCACATAGTTGTATGAATAATTATTCACATTATTTAATAATTAATAATTATATTGCAAGTTATATTTGTATAAATGATATTAAATACAACATTTGTAAATTTTGATTCAGCAGTCAAAGGCACCTAAAAGCTCGTCTTTATTAGAAGTTTAAAATGGCCGTTGAAGAAAAATAAACTATAAATATTAATAATTGACATAAAAACTAATCTCTACGCTAAATCAAACCCAACAAGACACAGATTAAATTTATCGAGTACCAAAATAAAACAACTAATTCCTCCCTTTACGGAAGAGCCAAACATAGCCAGCAATTTATTTCGAAGCGTACCACAGACTATAAAATGTTTGAGACATTATAGATTCTGGCCACACAAGTCGTATAGACGTGATCTTAATTTAATACGCCATGCTCAATATATTTCTGTTTTTCATTACGTATAAGCACGTTTACGCCGAGTATAATTGTGTGGAAAAGTTTTTAATTTTCATACGTTTTTGTTGTGAAAGAATAAAAAATAAACTCTTTCTGTTTGATTTTGAATAAGTAGATTTCCCGACTGCTAAATAATAATATAATAAATTAAGGTTAAAATTATGGGTTCTATAGAAAAAGTGGGTAGCTTTTAGAATTGTGAATTATAGTATAGTAATTCAAATATGAAAGTGTATGTCTTTGTTATGTATTCACACAATAACAGTTCAGTGCATTATATATGTTGAGAACATAATATTAGAATGAATGGAATTCAAACTAAACTTAAAGGGGTGGAAGGTGGAACGACTATCACACAAAATATATTCATGCACGTTAAACTGAGTTTCAAAATTTTAAAAAAATTCCCCTTCGTGGCTAACTGAAATAAAAGTATACTGAACATATTCTTCGAATTTGACTAAAAAGCTTTTTTAAAATGTCGCTTACTTGCAATAAATATATTTGTTATAAGTTCATACTTGTCTACTCTGAGTATAGAGTGAAAAAAAAAAGACGGGTTGCACTCCGGGAGTGCCGGCAGAAGTGATTATTAACGTTGAGCATGTTTTATATCCATCCGTCTTACGCTTTTTCGATCAGGTCACGTGTCCTGACGCGAGTTTAAGATTTTATACCCATTACAGAAAAAGTGCTCAACGCCGCTAAAGAAGTTTTCACTTCAATAATATTGCTCTCTAAAGTAGAATGTAATGCATGTCATGTTAAAGAAGGTAATGCATGCCATGCATTTACTGTCATGCTGCATGAACTTGAATATAAAACAAATATTATCATTTAACACGTTACCATGGTAACGGTAGTCAAAAAATTTACACACCATGCCAATTGTGATGCCAATAATTGTAACATTGTCATTTTTCTCGTTGTCATGGTAACGTGAGTTAAAAATATATACGCAAAACATGACAATATAAATAATAGGGCCATTAGAGTTGCATTAGGTGTGAATGTACGAAAATGCAAATTCACTCAAATATTCGATCTTTATTACACTTATAGGGTGACAAGGATTTTGTGATTTATTTATTTTATGGAATTAAATATGCATAATAATATGATTTTTTAAATTTCCTGTGCCTGCGGATCGTAATCCTATAAAATGTGTAGTGTGTACAATTATTGCACATTCAAAATATCACAAATCAAAATCATCTATTTAAACGCAGTGAAACCTAAAAATACAAGTTAATTTAGTACATTTAATTAACTACCGAATTACATTAAACATAGACGGTCCTATCACTAGCGGGCTATCGTCACCAGACAACCACAATATTACCATAGATATCGGACATTAAGATACAATAAGCCAACTCCCTTATCATGGGTCCAATCCCTTAAGGAAGATAAAGGAGAAATTAATAAGGACATTCTATTATCAGAAACGTATTGTTATCCATAAGAGAACATTTTGCATTAATATCTGTCGTAATATATTATGTTAATGGACGGGATTCAGGTGTTTTTATAAGATTGAAAGGTACTATTCGGGACTATTAATATTCAGCTCAGTCCTGGTATAGGGATATGGCCTATATGTCTTGCCAGTTATGTAAAAATTCTTATCTTCTTAATCTGGTAAGTCGGTTACGTTGTATGGCATATATTTTTCATCTGTGGTCCTTTTTGTGTCTTAAGTATGTTTGATAAATTTTTTAACTGAAGCTTCTTTAAGCGCGTTGAGTGTAAAATTTTAAGGTCGCGTTATAGCAATACCATCGCGTCAAGGAGTACGGCAATGATTTCAGTATCCTTGAATCTTGCCAAAGAAGTTTCACTTCTGACACGTGTGCTTGGCATAAACGCTCTTTTTTATTAAATACACAAAAACGATGTATGTATTATAAATAATAACAAATATTTCTTCATTACTTAAACAAACGCTACCTTATTAGAGTCAATATGAAATCATACATAAGGAAAATTATCATTTCATCTCACATGATATTGATTTACTTATTGTCAACATTAATATCTATACTTATAATAAATCTGTAGAGAGGCCAATTCTGTACATGAAATATATTTAAAAAAAAACTATGAAGGGGTGATAAGGGATCGCTACTGATGCCAAAAATGCAATCAGTAAAATTTTTGTCTGTCTGTCTGTCTGTCTGTCTGTCTGTCTGTATATTCGTTATAGAAACAAAAACTACACGACGGATTTTAACGAAATTTGGCACAATTATTCTTCATACTCCTGGGCAGGTTATAGTAAAAGAATCATGTAAATCGGTGTAGAAACACCAAAGTTATACATGAAATACGCTATAAGTCATCGCGCGTGAATTACATGCCATAAGGATTATTTTTGTGTATCAGTTACCGCGTTCGACGCGCTTCGCGGCGGGAGCTATAAAAAGGCGGCGGGTCCGCACCCGTTTCGCGTTGTCACGGCATCACGTGTGAACGGCTGAACCGCTTTCGATAATTCTTTTCTATTATATTCCTTGAAGTACGAGGATGGTTCTTATGTAGAGAAAACGTAAATATGTACCACGGGCGAAGCCGGGGCGGACCGCTAGTATGTACATAAAAATTAATTATATAACAATTCACAATCATGCAAAGTATCATATAATTGACAAATATTTACACTTAAAAATATTATATTTAAATCAAAAAGCAGTTAACAGTTAATTTAACATATATGCGACTTACATTACAAGAGCATTGTAATATGCAATTATGTACTTAGATTACATCAATTGAGTTCAACTCGCCAATCTCAAAGCTTCAATGTCCAATGCAATGTTCTTTGACATTGATACTGTTTGTTTATTACAGATTAACTGTAAATACGTTTATGTAAACTATCTGATAAGAACTAACTACTCTGCCGTAACCTGATGGTAAAAGCAAGTAATTATATATGTTATGCCAAATACCATCAAAATCTGTGTAGTAGTTTTTTCGTAAAAGACATACATCCATCCTCATTCATTCATCCAGCCATTTTATAATATTAGAAGGATAACTGTCACATACCAACTAAACTAAATATACTTCAACATGAACATATGGGTGATTATACAAAAATGGGGTAACTCGATGTCATCAGCCAATTTAAAAAAATTCTTATTATATTTTATTTAAATAACAATCTATTTTAAAACAATGAAGCGTCCTTTATTTGGTCACTCAATTTCACTTCTTTATTTAAAATACAAATGAATAAAAATAATAAATTAATACCTCAAACGTCAGTACTTTGGCATGTCACAACTCCGAAAACCAAAAATCAAGTGACTATCGCTTAAACATTATCATCGATTTAAGAAAACTTACTAATTCACTACAATCTTTGATGTACATAGTATTATATACTACAACTTTCATAACGCAATGTTTTCCATTTTATTTAAAAAATAAAATTAAACTTTGTCATCGTTTTCACTAGTCAGTCCGTTGTGTGTTTTTTAAATTCGAAATTCTCGCTAAATATCACCAAGTCGAGGTCAAATCCCTGTCTAAGTATTAATGTTGGTAATGAAGTTACTTGTGCACCGCATATTTTGACGGCCGTCATAACTGTACCAGCGCTAGGGTTGTGTTTGTCCTCTAAAATCTTGCTGCGCCAGTCAACATTTCAGTCCTATGGTGAGTCGTTATTTTATTGTTAATCCGATTTTTATTTTCATTTATAAATGGTTAACTATGATTTGTAAAAATATAGTTTGTTGATATTAGAAATTAGGCAAAAAAACCTAATTTGTGATTATAACCTCATATTAAGTCCCTTTTCATCAATCCGCTGGCATCAGTCCTTTGTCAGATATCGCGCCAGAGGACTGACGGGGCCCCATAGTACTGATGACTCTATCATTTTTGAGAACTTTTATCTTGATTGCTATTGGTATAAGCATTTCTATATTATATTTCAGTTAAAAACATCATGCGCCACGCTAAAAGAAACTGAATTTAACTAGGGAAGAAACATTTAAAAAAGAGTAGCAAAGAAAAGAGCTATTGAAACAAACTACTAATAATTTTATTAAAAAGATCTTATTTTCTTTTAATTATTGATTTTGATGCTTTCAGGGCATAGCTTTTTATATTTATCAGATAAATACGTATACGTATAATACTGTGAAGTAAAATTACCTCAAAATAACATAAAAGTTAATTAATATACTTAATAACATTATAAAAATGTCAAGGGGCTCTTATGAAAACTCAGATGAGACTTTCATTCGAGCCTTTTCAAACTCAAACTCAAACTCAAACATTTATTTATTCAATTAGACTTCTTAAAGAAGCACTTTTGAAACGTCATTACATATTTTAAAATTTACCACCGATTCGGAAAGCAGTATCTACGGAGAAGAACCGGCAAGAAACTCCATAGTTGCTCTTTTAAATCATGTCAGTTTTACAATTTTACAAAATACATATGTAACAACATATAAGTATTGTAATAACATGCCAAAGAACTGTCCTGTGGTTTTTACGCGACAACCCTCCATGGGTTTTTATCGTCCATATATTCCTGAATACTGTAGTACGCTCTCTGAACTAGTACATTTTTTATATAAGTTTTAAATTTAGAACTACTAAACTCTTTAATATTATGAGGAATTCTATTGTAAAAGCGTATACCTTGACCCATAAATGAATTTTTAACTTTAGCTAATCGGAAAAATGGCATTTCAATTCTATTTCTGTTCCTTGTGCCATAACAGTGTCTATCTCCTACTCTTGTGTGTAAGTCGGCGTTTTTGTGTACATGCAAAATATTATTAAATATATACTGTGATGGTACAGTAAGGATACCAGTATTCTTAAAGAGATCTCTTAGTGAGTCCCGAGCACGTAAATTATATATAGAACGAATGGCTCTTTTCTGTAAGATAAATATAGTTTCTATATCTGCTGCCCTGCCCCATAGTAGAATTCCATAGGACATAATACTATGAAAGTAGCTGAAATAAACCAATCTAGCTGTATCTTCATCGGTGAGATGCCTTACCTTTCGGACTGCATATGCTGCTGAACTGAGCTTACCTGCAGCGGTGTTGACATGGGCTCCCCACTGTAGTTTCTCGTCCAATGTTAACCCAAGAAATACAGTCGATTCTGTAGGGTGTAATACCTCCCCGTTCAAGGTAATATTTCTGCTTAACTTTTTAACGTTTGGTAGTAAAAATTCAACACAAGTTGTTTTTTTGGCATTTAATAATAAATTATTAGCAGTAAACCAGTCGGATATGTGTAAAAGAGCACTGTTCACTTCGTCAACATTTGGGTCATGCCTATCCACATTAAATATTAATGAGGTATCATCTGCAAACAGAACTATTTCACACCTATCCTGTAAATAATAAGGTAGATCATTGATATATACCAAGAACAAGAAGGGTCCTAAAATAGATCCCTGTGGAACACCAATGTTAATTGACGCACCGCTAGAACGTTCTCCATTAACAACTACAGTTTGTATCCTATCATGCAGGTATGAGGCTATGAGGTTCTGAGCTTGTCCTTTAATCCCATAGTGATTAAGTTTACGCAATAAGGTACAATGCTCAACGCAGTCAAATGCCTTGGAGAGGTCACAAAATATCCCCAAAGCATTTTTTGAGTTTTCCCATGCCTTATATATATGTGTTAGTAGTGCAACTCCAGCATCTGTGGTTGAGCGCCCCTTTGTGAAACCAAACTGTTTGGTGTGCAGCAAATTATTAGATGCAAAGTGACTAGTCAATTGGTTTAATATTAACTTTTCGAATACCTTACTTAATGTTGGTAAAATCGAGATAGGTCTATAGTTGTTACAGTCTTCTTGATCGCCTTTCTTAAATAGAGGTATAACTTTACTAAGCTTTAATAAATTAGGAAATGTACCATAGTCACAACACTTATTAAATATAAAAGCTAAATTGTTCGCAATATTTTCTATTATATTATTAACTAAATTTACGGACATTCCCCAAAGATCACAAGTATTTTTTAAATTTAGTGTCTTAAAGGCTGTAACAATATCATTAGCAGTTACGTGTCGCAATTCAAATAATGTGCTGCACCCCGCAACATGGTCCCTCAAAAAGGTCTCTGCAAGTGCTGAAGACGAATTTAAATTATTAGTAATGCTAGCAGGGACACTACTAAAGAAATCTTCAAATGCAAGCGCAACATCAGCATTTTTGTCAATAACCATGCCATTATTAACAAGTTTTATGGTATTACTTGATTTGCTTTTACCCATTTCACCATTAATAATAGACCAAACTGTTTTAACTTTATTATCGGAGTCGCGTATTTTATCTCTGATATACAAACGCTTCGCAGTAAAACAAACAATTTTAAAAGTTTTTGAGTAATTTCTAACATAACTAAGAAAAGATGGGTCTTTATTATATTGCTTCATACCATATAACTCATAAAGAACGATCCTACACCTATGTATGCTAGGTGTCGCCCATTTACTAAATGGTAAATCCTTGGTAATATTTAAAGATTTAACTTTAAATATTTTTTCAAATTCATTATGCACTAAATTAAAAAGATTTTTAAACATTTCACAAGGATTATTATGACAGGATTGATCATTCAGTACGGGCAGGCTTTTATTAATATTATCTCTAAATTTATTAATGCCTTTTTTAGTTATAGGCCTAACATTAATTCTTTTAAATTCAGGTAAACAATCCCATTCAAAAACTACTTTCTGGCCACAGTGATCCGAAGTGAGTGTATTGAGAATATTTTTCTCTAAACAGTTGCAGTCGCAGTATATATTATCAATACAGGTTGCAGAAGTAGGTGTAATTCGTGTGGGTTCATTAAAAAGTTTATACAGATTAAATGACTGAAACAAATTAACAATTCGTGTTGCCGTTTGTGTTTGTAAAAGTATATCAATATTAAAATCACCACATACTATAACTTTTTTTTTACTCCTACTTAAACGCTTTAATATTTCTTCCATGACTGTCTCAAACATATTATAGTCACTGGAAGGGGGTCTATAAACGCAAACAATAATATAACGCTCCAGCTCCACACAGGACAGTTCAATGGTCCGTTCTACAGAAAGGCTAACAATGTCAGTTCGTTCCTTGCATTTTAAACTATTGTGTACAAAAATAAGAGAACCTCCATGAATATTTGGTTTGGGCTTTGGTCTTTAATCACTACATAGTATAAAACAAAGTCGCTTTCCCTGTCCCTATGTCCCTATGTCCCTTTGTACGCTTAAATCTTTGAAACTACGCAACGGATTTTGATGCGGTTTTTTTTAATAGATAGAGTGATTCAAGAGGAAGGTTTATATGTATAATAACATCCATTAAATAGTGGAGAAGTACTGTTATTTTTGAGGTTTCTAATGTGATATCGTAAAAAATTACATTTTTTCCGCTTACATTGCAAACCCTACGAGTTTTATCAAAATAATGTACTAAGTATTATACACATTGAAAAGGTCTACAGAAAAGTCCGCGATGGTATATGTCTATCTCTTATGGATAACCCACAATAACCTTTTTTTGTCATTTACTTTTTACGACAAATGATGGCTAATTTTCGATGCGATTTTAACCAATACAGCATTAATCCTTAATCAATTAAATACCTTTAATACATTGTTCATTTAATATAGATCTATATGGCCCTTTACACCGTATGATTTAAGTGAATATTTTCGAAGATATTACAGATTTAAAAATTGCGGGACGTAGCGTTTGCGGCGGTACCAGCCGGCCGCCCGGCTATATATTTTATGCACGTGCGAAGCCGGAGCGGGCCGCTATGTTTTTATAATATACAACGTTCACAGTTTTTCTGTAGTGTATTTAGTATCAGAATTGCACCCGTGCGAAGCCGGGGCGGGTCGCTAGTTTTATAATAATTAGTACTTTTAACATAAATATTGGTAGATTTTTAGGGCTCCGAACCTCAAAAGGAAAAAACAGAACCCTTATAGGATCACTTTGTTGTCCGTTTGTCTGTTAAGACGTTTTTTTGGAACGCGTGGAGGTATCAATCTGAAATTTATATTGGATACTCAAGATTAAGAACCCTTGGAGCTGTAAAAAAATCAAACTTATAACGCAACGCAATCAAAAGATACCTACATCCGTTAATACTGCAAATTTCCACAAAATTCAATATTCGCAAGGGAATAAAAAAACACACAGGATGCTTGCCGTGTATACAGTCTACTATAGTTTACTTCTACTCGGTAAATAGCAACGTCTTATAACACAGATAAAGGAAAAATTGCTAAAAGTGTAAATTTTAAGTTACAAACATAATAAACAATAGGTTTGTTAGGAGTCCAACTCGCACTTGGCCGTTTTTTTGTTTCTATTGTTTGTGAATTACTTAAAATATCAAGTAAAACTAATTCAAAGTAGTAAAAGTTAAGTAAGAGAGTAAGAATATTCACGATGCGTTAAATGTCAGAAGGCTGTTTTAAAAATTGAGACATTGTTTTTCCAAGTATCACATATTATTAATTATCATTTTTAAACATGTTAAGTACGTAAAAGACATGTGCCATTATTAAAACTGAGAGATTTGTAGTAATTTTCATTGAATTTCTTTAAGAATATTACAAGTTATAGTTTTTTATCAGTACCATGTTAGCCTCGTCAGTCCCCTGGAGGCCAAATCCAGAAAATTTAAAATATCTCACAATCTATTTAAAAAAGTGGCTGGCCCGATTTGGAACAATATATTCATTAGATTAGCTATCATATACACCCTAATTTGTAACAATCTGATATAAAAAATATAGTAAACAAAATATCCTCAAAAGTTACCCCATTTTTGTATAATGACCCATATCAACTTTTATTTGTAATTTTAATTCGGTTTGTCAGAATATTTACTACTAGCAGTCCGCCCCGGCTTCGCCCGTGGTACATATTTCGCAATAAAAGGTAGCCTTTGTTCTTTCTTAGGGTCTAAAGATTCTCTGTGCCAAATTTCATCATAATCGGTCCAGTAGTTTGTGCGTGAAAAACATACATACATACATTATATTATACATAATTACAAACTTTTCCTCTTTATAATATTAGTAATTTAGTATAGATAATATAAAAATAAGACGTAATAAATATGTATTGAAAATGTAAATAAAAATGACATAAAAATCCGAATGGTTTGCGATATCTAGTAGATAGAGATCTACGTGCTAAGTTACCAAGTCGTCAAAAAGTTGTTAGAAGACGTGATTTGAATGGGATATAAAATTTAAATAGCTTGGTATTATTATTATGACAATCCATTACATCAAACTCAAACTCAAAATCAAACATTTATTCATTCAATTTGACTTCTTTGAAGCACTTTTGAATCATCATAAAATAGTTTTAACATGAAAATGTTTGATTCATCTTTTATTGAATTAAATATATTTTGAGTTAAACAATATAAATGTAGAGAACAACGGTATTTCAATTACGAAAGATGATAAATAAAGATAAGTTTCATGCATTTTCATGACGCAAACAGTTCTAATTGCAGACAATGTATTATACTGGATGAGCATCAATTAACCTAATCAGTTACAGATCTGAGTGTTAATAATATTTTTTTTTCGAACTATCCTTTTCGTTTTGATGAAACTTTCATTTGATGATCGTATTATTTATTTTCAAAATGTAATATTTTGGGTCACTCGCCAGGTATTTACAGTTACGTATAAGAAGATAGTTTTAATTAGATATAGTTTTAGTTACGAGATTCATTTCTATGTATCTTCCCCAAATGTAGAGACTCTACATTCGTAAGAACAATGTTATTTTTAACTAAAAGGATTGGAGTCACGAATAGAAGGATCGTCCTTCTATTCATGACTCAAAGCCAAAGGGAATATTTGACCATAACAAAAGCTGACTAAATCGACTATAGACTTCAGAGTCGTTTGCGCCTACTTTGAACGTGAAAAGTGACACGATTAATCGTACATTGTCATATCTAGTTTTATATGAAATCTATGTTTCTAATGCTTCTAAATCGCCACGAAAAGCCATTCAGTGTAATTGAATTTGAGGACAAAAGACCTTAATGCGGGATCTAGTCACGCAGAAATTGTATAGAGGTAATTAATCAGACATTGCGTACAGAAACTTTCATGTTAATAAACTGAAGGACAACGGTTATAATTCTTTTCGAATTTTCTACTTTACATAGTAGGTAATAAAGCTCAATATGGCTTATTAATTTGAAATTTATTGTATTCGGTTTTGGTGAAAATTATGGTTGTTATAAAACAATATCAACACGTGGAATATGAAAAAGGCTGATAAAACTGAACTCAAAGTTTCTCTTAGAGCAGCAATTTCATTCGGTCTGTCGAACTTGAGTTAAGTATATTTACGTAGAAAAATAAGTTTAACACACGTGTAGTCCAACTTCTGTGAAATCAAGATTGTTAGAAAAATCTTATCATTTTTCATTTCATTGATTTGATACCAAAGCAAAAATACATTTAAGAAAAAAAAGACAGGATAATATACAAATCTAACACAATAATGATACCAAAAAGGCAAAACTAAAATGTACCGAGATAGTTTCTTACGTTACGAGCGTTTAAGTTAAAAATATTTGACTTCTTGAATTGAGACACCAATATGATACTAGATTACACTATCTATCTGTTCGCAAAGTTTCACCAAAATCCGTCCATCCGTATTAACATGGTAACCCTAGCTTTGCAGCGTTTGAGGCAATATCGGAATTTCACGCTTAATTCCGCGCGCTTTAGCGAACTTCTGTCTCCCTCTAATCGATACTTAATGAGAGGGAGGGATGTAATTCTAAGCAAAATTATGTAACTGTTGACAAGACGTTTCTTAGTGGTGATGATTTGGTAACATGGTAGCAAGTAAGGGCGCGGGCACACGATGCGTTGCGGCGCCGCACCGCAAAGATTTCACCGTGTCAGTGGGCACACGAGTGGTGCGGCGCCGTAACGTTGTTCTGTCGCAGCGGCGTCGTAGCAGCGTTGCACAGCGTGTCCTTCCTTGTGACGCAAAACAACTGAGCGGTGCCGCTCCGACGTCGCACCGCATTCACCCCTCCCCGCCTCGTCTTGGTGGTTACAAGTCCGGTGCGGCGCCGGAGCGCATCGTGTGACATGCCACAGATATTTCTATGTAAGACGACGCAGCGACACCGCTCCGGCGCCGCACCGTCGCCGCAACGCATCGTGTGCCCCCGCTCTAACGCATAATTTCCATTTTTTTAACAAAGACTATCTCATCTATACAGCGTAATATTATAAAGCTGAATAGTTTGTTTGTTTGAACGCGCTATACTCAGGAACTACTTGGTACTACTGAAAAATTTTATCATAATAAAAATTTATCGAGGAAGGCTATAATATCATCACGCTAAGACCAACAGGAGCGGAGCAATGCGGGTAAAACCGCGGGGTACAGCTAGTATCATATAAATGTTTAGCATGTCTATTTGAAAGCTACCAAACATCATAGAGGGAAAAACATTTCATTTTATTTAATAAATAATAAATATCATAGAAATAGCGTTCCTGTTTGGAAGCTCCTTAAATTCAAACAAACATTACTTTTATTTAAAGTTTTAGTATGGAAAATAGATCTAATAATCTTCTATTAGTATTTAGTACTAGATTTCCGCCCGCGGCTTCGCCCGCGTTTTCAAAGGAAAACCCGCATAGTTCCCGTTCCCGTGGGATTTCCGGGATAAAACCTATAATCCAAGTTACCCTCTATATGTGTGCTAAATTTCATTGTAATCGGTTCAGTAGTTTTTACGTGAAAGAGTAACAAACATCCATACATCCATACATCCATACATCCATACATCCATACATCCTTACAAACTTTCGCCTTTATAATAGTATTTAGTATATGTAAGATACATCTTGAAGTATATTAACTACTAATCATTGAGACAACACAGTTCGTGTTTGCAGTAACATCGTAAACTGTGAGGTGTAACCTATGTTATGACCACTATTACTGGCGGTGCAAGTAGAAGCGGTGAGCGTTTTGAAAAAAATATGAGTAAATACTTTCTCGTATAGAGATTTGTATTATTACTGAATAGTATGCCGTTTTGGGTATTTGGATATGAGATTTAAATTCGTATATAGGGAAGCATGTGATGTCAATTAATTGTTTAGTTAGTTAGTTATTTTGTAATTTAACTTTTTACATAACAAATATTTATGTCTGTATTGGTAAACTACTGTGTTAAATGTTTTACAAAAAAATTGTTTATACTTATGTACTTAGGTATTATTTATATTTTGTAGTATACTAAATTAAACGTACTGAAAGAAAATTATACAATCATCAACTAGCACCTAAGTCTGGTCATAAACACGGATATTATAATATCAAAATGCCATGAATATAATAATATCAAAAAAGTGCACTTGTTATGCGTAAAACATAGTTACTACATATAGAAGCATAGATAGTATAGTGCTATAACTAACTTACACATATTACTACTTCACCTGTGATAAAACTGAGAGCGTTTACGAAATTGTTGCACATTGTATACGTATATATTTAAATTTTATATCTATACTGCTCGATAAACGAAATACACACATCAATACGAAATCTTATTACTGCGCTTGTAAAAGTTTACGTGAATGATAAAAAATAAGTGCTATGTCTGTTTGTCACAAAACTGTATCTCTGTAATAGTCATACATAGTAGTTACGTACATTTTTCAAGGAATATGACAAGATTTTTTAACGTGAAACGTAGCCTTTCGAAAGTAAACATTCGAACAACGAGCAATGTAAAAATATCTGATTCATTTTTTTATAGCTGTATATTAGATTTAAGTATCCTATTAGCAAAGTGTAAAGTCCTATTTAACCCTTGGAACGGACTTTGCCACTGAAAAAAGAGAAAATATTTAGCGTGAACATTCAAATTTACAGTTTAAAACAAACTTCACCCGCAAATTCTAAGATGAAATATAACGAAAATTTCATAAAACCCGGTCAAATTAATAAAACTTGAAACTTACAAAGTATACGCTGACGATCTGATTCTTTCACCAGCTAAGGAAAATACGGGGTATCAAAACTTGAATTCAATTTTAAACTATCCAACATTCGATTATACGCTCTCAGTCGATCACTTAAGGTTCTTTTTCGTTTGATACGTAATCAGTAGTTATCCAAAATGACGTCATATATCGGGCTGAAAGATTCTAAAAGTTTTATCCGAAAATGAAACAGCCTAGCTAATATGGTATAGTGTTAGGGTTGGCACTCGGATGTTTATTTTACATCTTAGTAGGTACAGAGTTTTTCAATCTGTGCATCACGTATCACTCACTCATTTATTTTTATTTAAATAGGAATAGTTTTGCTTGTAACTGCTAAAGGGATTTTTACGCTAAATACAGTAATATTGTATATTTTATCATAACTAAAAACTAATCTTTCGTTTGATATTCTATATAATATTATATTTTAGTAAATAAGAAAATTACTGCAGAACCGCTAGCAATCGCAGCTTTATACGAAAAAAATACATAATTTCTGTAATTATAAATTACCTGTATGATTGTTATAATACCTATACCTAATTAATTTTATAATAAAAACTTTGAAAATTTAATTATTATTTACATAACCTTAATGAACTTATTATTACCTTATATAATTTATTGCAATATATTTCGTAATGCTCTAAAAATAAAACTCATCAAAAACAGCAAACTTTCCAAGACATTTACTTAATTAAGTAATACATCATCTGGTACTCAGGACCTATTACTTTTTGCCGGGTTATACTAATATTCTTGCTAACCTAATTGCTAATGTTGGAAAGCGCTGCCTTAAACCATAGTATAAAGAGAAGAAGTAGGCCGACTCCCTGCGTGTAGGACCGCACGGTACCCATACTCGCGAGACGCAGGGTTGTCACTTGTCACGTTGAAATATTAAATAATTGTATAAACAAACACTGACTGCTCACAACAATCCTCTCGAGAGCGGTCCATGAGAAGGAACCGAGCGGCGTTGTGTGCGTGCGTCAAGCGTGCGTACGTACATGAACGGGGGGCGTGGCCAAGCGCTGCGCGTACATACAAACGGCGTGATGTACCTTTGTTCGAAGATAACTTACTGGTTCTCTTTATACTATGCTTAAACTGTACGATGTTTATAGTTCGACCTAATTCAAAAGTTGTGGCGCACCTGTTGTACCTATAAACTTATATTAGTATGGGCACACTGCAACCTATTTTGTTACATTACATTGTTGTGACACATTATTTAGATTAATTTGTGGTTAAATTTATAGTTTTCTATTAATACAGTTTTCTTAAACGTGTTTTGTCGTGTCATAATCTAAGCCAGTTATCATACTCCTCCGAAATGGCTGGTCTGATTTTCGTGAAACTTTGTCAGAATTTGATTCATGCATAATTTTTATTTCATGTGAAATTATATGAATACAAAAAAATAAACATTCTCATGGGCGTAGCCACGGTGGGGCAGGGTGGGGCGCTTGCCCCACCCTGGCTCTGACCTGGAAGTTACCTAACCAAATTTAAAAAACTAAATTATCTAGGTACTAACTATATACATAATATTTGTAAGAAATTCCCACTCAAGTCGTCAGTCGACATTAAAAAATGCGATCAAAACAAAAAGCTACGATTTATCTTATGCGTAATTGCGTACACAAACGCAATCTTTATCTCCAATTTCTCGGAAACTATCTACTTTAGGGCAAAAATTATTTTGACTTTTTTATAGAGAATTAAATTTCGCATCTTTTTTACCTTGTAAATTTTTTTGTAAAACTTACCGTTTACGATTTATGGCCTATTTAATGAACCGGTTTGTCGTTTTTGGCTAATAACTCTTAAAATATTTGATTAATCAATAATTCTAATTCTACATTCTACAGCATATTTTGTTTGATTTTTTTTTCTAATGCCCGTACTTTTTGAGTTATAGAACGTTTAATGTTGGACTACAGGGCGTTTAATCGAAAATTTCAAGGTATGAATAGTATACATATAATGGTACAAATTCAACAAACTAAAAAAAATATGTGCTGTAGTGCTTAAAAATTTAAAGGTAAGTAGTTTATTTCGGCTGCATTTCTACATTAAACGTTCTATACTAAAAAAATAAATGCAATGGAAAACATTCAGTTTTACGAAAAAGTTTACAAGGTAGAAAAGATGCGAAATTTTATTCTCTACAAAAAAAGTCACATTTATAGCTTTTGCCCCAATGTGGATAGTTTTTTAAATATTGGCCAAAAACTTTTTAGACTATATTTCATTTCTATATTCAACTATAATTAATAAATCAAATTATTGTATTTATAGCTATATTTGTATTTAAGCTAAACTGTATAATGTAAACTGTAACTGTATACTTAATAATAAAGTAGCTCCAAACATATGTTTTATGTGCAGTCCGAAAGGTAAGGCATCTCACCGATGAAGATACAGCTAGATTGGTTTATTTCAGCTACTTTCATAGTATTATGTCCTATGGAATTCTACTATGGGGCAGGGCAGCAGATATAGAAACTATATTTATCTTACAGAAAAGAGCCATTCGCTCTATATATAATTTACGTGCTCGGGACTCACTAAGAGATCTCTTTAAGAATACTGGTATCCTTACTGTACCATCACAGTATATATTTAATAATATTTTGCATGTACACAAAAACGCCGACTTACACACAAGAGTAGGAGATAGACACTGTTATGGCACAAGGAACAGAAATAGAATTGAAATGCCATTTTTCCGATTAGCTAAAGTTAAAAATTCATTTATGGGTCAAGGTATACGCTTTTACAATAGAATTCCTCATAATATTAAAGAGTTTAGTAGTTCTAAATTTAAAACTTATATAAAAAATGTACTAGTTCAGAGAGCGTACTACAGTATTCAGGAATATATGGACGATAAAAACCCATGGAGGGTTGTCGCGAAAAAACCACAGGACAGTTCTTTGGCATGTTATTATAATATATTATGATGTTACATATGTATTTTGTAAAATTGTAAAACTGACATGATTTAAAAGAGCAACTATGGAGTTTCTTGCCGGTTCTTCTCCGTAGATACTGCTTTCCGAATCGGTGGTAAATTTTAAAATATGTAATGACGTTTCAAAAGTGCTTCTATAAGAAGTCTAATTGAATGAATAAATGTTTGAGTTTGAGTTTGAGTTTAGGGCTCAGAACCACCAAAAGGAAAAAAGCGGAACCCTTATAGGATCACTTTGTTGTCCGTCTGCCTGTCAACACCTTTTTTATCAGGATTGCTTAAAACATTATCGAATACTCAAATCTAAGGTCCCTTGAAGCAAAAAAAAAATGAAAAATCCATCTACTAGGCAAAGCCTTCAATCAAAAAGAAATGGCCGCTTTTGCTAAAAAATTTCAAGAATCGAAAGGGTCCCAAGGAACAAAACCTGTACTTCCCGTGAAACCAGAATCTGTAGCGCAGATAAAGAAAAAAATTGCGAAAAGCATAAATTTAAAGTAACAACAAAAAAAATATGTCTGTATAGAACCCTCGGTGCGTGAGTTCGAGTCGCACTTGGCCGGTTTTTTGGTTGTATCTACTATTAACTACATCCATGTAGTATCTAGAAGACACGACTGTTAACTTATTTCTTGATAAAAGGCCGGGTGTTGTCCCTACAACACCCGGCCAGACCCTTCTGACCATTTTGTATAAAATAAAAACCGCGAGTTGAACTTGCTCATCGATGGTTGCGTATGAGCCTGTTCATATGTTGTGTTTGTTACCGAAAATTTATACTTTTCACAATTATTCTTGTATCTGTCATATAAGATGTTGCTTCTTACCAAATTTCAAGATTCTGTGTTCACGGAAAGTACCCTGTAGGTTATGATTCCCTTGCGAAAGTCGCGATTTGCGAAAATTTACAGCATAAACGACTGTATCTTTTGATTCCGTTGGTTTATAAGTTTGATTTTTTCACAGCTTCAACGGACGGTAGACATTATTAGTAGGTATTTAATATTAATTTCAGGTTCATATCTCTACGCGTTCCTGAGAAAAAAGTTTAAAGATAAACAGGCAGACAGACGGACAACAAAGTGATCCTATAAGGGTTCCGTTTTAAAGTGAAACTTTTATTACATCGTCTCAAACTTTTTGGTCTGTGTAGCGCATGTCGCGTGTATCGCGGCTGCCGAGTAGGTATACCTACTCGGCAGCCGACCGTCACGCGACATGCGCTACACAAAGCAGTGTTCGGAACCGTTCGAACAGTTTCACTTTTACCGTGGTTTCATAAAACCACACAACATTTTTTCCTTTTGAGGTTTGGAACCCTAAAATTTAACCGGGATAAGACCTCGGGTATTTCTAGTTACATATTATCTTATATGATTGCCCCACCCTGAGCCCATGGCTAGCTACGCCCATGAACATTCTTGTTCATATACCACACATGTGCTACTGAAAGAAGGTCGAATTATATACAGTTCTAAGGAAAATAAAATAGGTAGTCGATGATAAAATAACAAACCTTTTTCAAGTCGGTTACTAAACAAACCAAAGAAGAAACGTAGTAAATGATCGATGTACATTATTTATTCGTAATCCAAATACATTAGAATCGTATTTTATAATTTTCCTTTTAGTATTAACTAAGTTACACAGGAAATTGGTTTTAAATTGAAGGTACCACAGTGAATACGGAGCACCTCATAAAATCGAGTTATGAAATAAACTCGATGGAAAAAATGTATCGGGAAATAACTTGTTGGTGACTACTGTGTGTGTGAACTTTTTATTTTTATTAACATACTTAATTAATAAAAAGACACGTGGCACTCGGGGACTGCCGCGGTAAAGCTATTGCATAGCATGCCTTCAAGCCACACCTCCGTGTCCGTCGGAGTGGGGAGCGTGAGGTTTTTCGTTACGGAATTTCTTGATTCGGTCCCCGCGCTCAAGGCCCGTGATAAAAGCTATGCAATAGCTTAAAAAAAATGTTGAGTGTAGTACATACTGAGTAGTTAAATGTTTAAGTGCTACGCTACACTTTTAATTATTATCAAATGCGACGTTTATACATTATTGCCTTATAAAATTTCATTAAAGAGAAATATAAATGGAAATAAGTAGGTAGTGTTCGAATTTTGAAAAAGTACTTCGGTTTGAGTCTTATAAGAGATGCTATTGAATAAAACAACATTTTTCATATTTTGAAGCAGACTTTTAACAGGTAAAGTTGAGAACTTATTTTCTGCTCTACCGGGAATCGAACCACTTCTTTATGCTTGCTATGTTTTTATGTAAATTATTGAATCGCTAATCAAATAATAATAGTTAAAAAGGCAAAAAAATAATAATAATGACACATATTTTTATCTTATAAGTTTCTATGGCTTTTTATGAATTTGTTAAATGTCTGAAGTTTAAACTTTATGTGGTTAGGTAATATTGGTTCGCTGTTTGCTTGTTACTCAGTTACTATAGAATCATTTTCCAATAGCTGATAAATTACTACTCCTTACTACTTAATAAAACATCGATGTAGCTTATTTAAGTTGACTTCTGTTTCTCTTTGATGCTAATTTTTTGGATCGTATTTTTTAAGTCCGAAGTTTATTAGTATAGTTATATCTTTGTAATGCTTAACATTATTTTATAAAGCATTTGAATAGCGTAAAACCAAAAATATCAAATGCTTAACATTTTCAAGCTATGAGAGCTTATAATATGTAATAATATAAAACTCAAAGGTGATTGTCTGACTGACTAACATAGTGATCTATCAACGCAAAGTTCAAACACTGAACGGATCGGGCTGAAATTTGGCATGTAGGTAGTAACATTATTACCACATTATTACATAGTAACGTTAGGACGTAGGTATCCACTAACAAAGGATTTTGATCAATTCTACCAAGGGGATAAAATAGGGGATGAAAGTTTGTACCATGAAAAAATATTTTCCACTTTACTGTGATGCTGCGGGCAACAGCAAGTATGATAAAAATACACATTTAAAATTACAATTTACAATACTTTAGTTTTGAGTACCTACACTAGTTCCCCGATGGATGATGTCGGAAAGTTGTATATATGCTCTGTAGCGAAAACATTTCGCTTGCGCGATTCAGAGCGAGGTGTCGCTACACTTTATTTATTTACTCTTTATTGTACAACAGTCTTATAAAATAAAAGTACAAAAAAACCATTCAAAATGTAAAAATGTCGGCCTTGTGGCTCTAAGCCATCTCTGCCAGGCAACCTTCAGGTAAAGGACAGAGCATAATATACCAAAGGCTAGGAAGCCAAATAAAAAATGGAAGACTTTGTTTATAAATTTAGAACACATTAATTAATATGAACAACACAATCACGAAATAAGTAAACACCAACAAACATAGGTAATAAATAAATCAATTTTATGTAAATCCAGTAATCTTGTAAGCATTTTGTTTTATAAAAAGTCATAGTATCTTGCAGTACTTACAAGTTACATATTATCATCAACCAATTCAGAAGGAAACATATATTTTTTATTCCCGCAAAACAGCTTGCAAAAACGTTAGTGCACGCCAGAAAATATGCGGCAAAATGCTAATAATTTATTTTATAAAATCTTCATATAAAATATACATATTATCATCTTCTTATGGTAAGTATGTACTTACCTATATCGGAATTTCAATTGGTATTTTCCTTACAATCCCTGATTTAATCCGCATAGACTAATCAAATTAAAAAGCTTACAAAGGATTAAGAAAATTAATTATCTTTGGGTTTCCAAAAATAATATTTAATTAAAACATAATGAGGATTAGAATCATGTTTAGTATCTATACCTTCAGGCTTGCATGATAGGTAGTAAACATCTTAATCAAACGAGCGAGTGCTCATTATAACCCCACTGTGTCAAATTATTAACCGACTTCAAAAAAAAGGAGGAGGTTATCAATTCGGCCGGTATGCTTTTTTTTATGTATGTACACCGTTTACTCCGAGGTTTCTGAACCGATTTACGTGATTCTTTTTTTGTTCGATGCGGGATGGTGTCGAATTGATCCGATAAAAATTTTATTCGGATAGGCCCAGTAGTTTTTATTTTATGAGCATTTTTGTCTGTATTTGTAAATGTTGCAAGTGCAAGTTTGAAGTCGGTTGTTTTTAACGCAGTTATCACTTGTGTTATTTTAGTAACAGGGCGATTCGTCCTCCCATTAACCCGCCCGTATTAGCGGGCGGCGCCATACACCTGCTGCAGAGGACGAATCGTCCTGAACAGCATCCCCCACGCAGCCTCCTAACGGAGGCCGCGTGTGTGAAGACCCTTGCTGCTGCTGTTATTTTAGTGTAAACAGGCGTAGAGCATTCTTTCGTTGTTATTTGTGCGTTCGAAAAGATTCTATGCAATGTTCTATTACAGAACAACACTGAATACGAGTTTTCGATTACACTAAAAGATCACGAAATACGCTCTTGATCTAGCTCTATGTTCGTTTGATCTTAATGCAGCAGAATATCTGATCCTTTCTATCTTAGATAACATACGTCAGAATGTATATGTATCCACTATCCATTTACCTATGATAGGTAAAGGTAAAGATAGGTAACCTATCTACAAGCAACAGACACCTCATCTGTAGCACAGTCTGTAGGCATAACATATGTAAACATCATTAAATGGGCCTGTAGATTGACGTTTAAATACAATACCTACAAATATCTATTGACATTTTTTATCATGTTCCCAGGTATGCTAAGCTGCTCTACATTAGGTATTTACTATCTTCCCAATTTTGTAATTGTATTAACTTTCTGCTTTTATTTTTTTGGTTGCTTGGTAGAAATTGCTGTTAAGCAATAAAGCCGCCAATTGCTTAGTATAATATCCTGATTTTGTCAAACTTTGTGTGTGCAATAAAGAGTATATAAATAAATAAATAAATATTTACTTTTTCTTTTGAGGAATCAACACTTAAAACTTATACAGAAATATAATACATGTGAAAATTCTAAAAAGACTATTTTTATAAACATGAGCTTTCGCTGCACTGTATGTTTACAAACATGCAATCTTTCTAAAACCTTAAATTCGAGTGTATTTTTAGAAACGAAGAAAGAATTAGGATTCAATGGTTGTATCTTTTCCAATATTGAAAGGAATCTAGATAGAATGAAATGTTTAATGTAAGAATCGTAACTGAGAAATAAACCTATATATATGTATATTAAACCTATATAGGAGATAATAATCTATAATATAAAAATGAATCGCAAAATGTGTTGGTAAGCGCATAACTCGAGAACGGCTGAACCGATTTCGATAATTCTTTTTTTATTATATTCCTTGAAGTACGAGGATGGTTTTTATGTAGAGAAAACGTAAATATGTACCACGGGCGAAGCCGGGGCGGACCGCTAGTCTTATATATAAAAATGAATCGCAAAATGTGTTGGTAAGCGCATAACTCGAGAACGGCTGAACCGATTTCGATAATTCTTTTATTATTATATTCCTTGAAGTACGAGGATAGTTCTTATGTAGAGAAAACGTAAATATGTACCACGGGCGCAGCCGGGGCGGACCGCTAGTATGTAATAAATAATATGATGTTAAATCATTCTAATCGCATTGTGAGTTATGTGAGATATGTCTTATGAATTTATCTGATAAATCTACTTCTATTAAAACAAGAGCAAGATTAGACTGTTTTTAGAGTTGTTAAATTTAGAATTAGAATTGAATCAGTAGAACCTTATATATTAAAAAGTAACATATTTTTTTAACCTGGGCGAAGTTGGGAGAAGCGGCTGGTATCATCATTATTTTCATAATTAGGCTATCTAGTAGTCTAAAAGGCCTTCAAAGAGGGTATACAATCCACAATAAGGGCTAATGCAGAAGTCACACGAAAAAACATTATCTCTATAATTTAATAATGGGCAGATATAACCAATTTATTTTTCGTATGGTCATCTAGTCTCGATTCCTTGAGATTTAAAGTGAAGTTCCATGTGCCCTTGTGGGGTAAGGGGCAGATGCATTATACATCTGTTTCACTGATCGATTTTCTTTAAGGGACAAGTAGGTGATCAGCCTTCTGTGTCCTACCAGACTGAGACATTTGCACGCCTCATAAGCGAAGCGTTGAGGTGGGTACTACTGTCACTTCGCGCAAAACATCTGATTTTTCAAACTTAAAATGTCTATAAGTATCATACATTGCACTTGTAAGATAAAACATACACACACATATTAAGAAAAAACACTATTTTTAACGTTCATGATATTTTTGATGTCATTTTTGTTATTTAAACTAGTTAAAAAACAGTTTAAAAAAGTTCTGTCTTGGACGTCCGTGTGTCTGTATGTGCGGATCCTTTTTCTTGTTAACACGATAGCGACCGAAATACTTTACTAATCGAGTCTTTTTTTTTCTCTTACGCTTGAGTATGCTCAGGAATAGAACCCTTTCATTTTTCAGGGTCTGATTCGATGTGGTTTAATTGTTATTAAATAAACAAAAATAATAATTAATAAATATTTATTAAAAAAAAATTATGAGGCGTGCACTTTTGGATTTTCCAAATTATTTTTTTCTTCGTCTCCACCGGGAATCGAACCCAGCCCTTACGCTCACGCGTCAACCACTGTACCAAGGAGGCGGTCAAAGATGAGATTAGATTTAAATACGATCTAATTAGTTAAAAACCACTTCTAGTAGATGTTCAACCTGTTCCAATCTTTCAAAACCAAGGAAAACGACAACACACAAGTCAAAAACCACAACTAAGTACTAGTAGATATTAAATCTGTTTCAAACCTTTTAAAACTAAGAAAAAATGACAACACACAAGTCAAATATAGGAAACGAATGCACACATTCAGATATTAAAAATCATTCTCGTAAATATCATAACTTCGATATATAAATATTACGAGATATTACTGCAAGATCGCATGAATTTCAATATGAACGGTCTGATATTGTGCTAAGCTTAAAAATCAACTAGTTTGTAGACAGTGCTAGTAATGGATCTTGCATTTAAGCCTGTACTACACTGGGCTTTTATTTTTAACTGACTCAACAAAAGGAAGATTAATTTATTATTCATTTTATAAAATGAAAGGTAGAAGAACAATTAGGTACATATATATCGCCATAAACAAAGATAGAGTACATGAAATATTTTTTTATTGTATTTGCAGATAAGCTTTACAAAAGTTCAATTATCCATTTTAATCTAGCAAGTTGAATTAAAAAGGTTGACTTAATAATATGAATTCCACTTCTCCGTGAGACTATATCCAAGAAGACAGAATGGTAGTAGATTTCATGCATGGACACCCATCAACAAACTAACCGTTTCCAACGTTGCTACATCTACTCATCTGTGTCTAGAAATCTCCATAAATTCATTTTTGCTTCTAATATACTCGACTATCTACATAAGACTATTTGTTATGTTAAAACTCAGTGTATCAATAACTTAAAAACCAAACATAATTTCGTTCAAACTGAAAGCGATATTTTGTATCTGTAAATAACATCTTTAATCAGGTTTTGCATCTCTCTCTAGCACCACACTAACGAGCGAGACAAAACATCGTATGGTAATGAGGAACATAACCGTTTAAATTTAAATACTGGCAATAAAAGCGTATGTCCAAAATATCCTTTTGTCTAACTCGAATGGGCTTTTCAAAATGGCCGCGTTATAATATACAATACAACAATGCAGTATAAACAATACGCTCGTACAGTCAACATCGATAGATAATTTACTAATACTTATTATAATATCATCATATTATATTGATGATTTCAAATATAAGGAATATTCTACCTAATAAAAACTCCAGTGTTTTTTTGTCAGTTATCAGTTATCGCCCATAGTTTCAATAGATCTTATTACAATCTGTTTAAAATCATAGATCTACCGACCTGTATTAATAAGTATGCGTTGGTGCATATAAAATATTTTATTGCAAAATTTATTTTTAAATTGACTATTTCACTTCTTAGCAAAATCTATTAGAGTAAATAGACAGTTACATTTTTAAACCTGGTAATTTTATACCAAATAATAATGATGTTGACCGTACTGACGCAGTGCTATGATTTAAGGCATATTGTTTACTGAAAATATGATCCTTTAACGTTAATATGATTTTCTATTGAGACTATATAAAGATATTAAGAAAATAATAGTATGAAAAAATCTACAAATCTAGAGACATTGGTTCATTTTCTTTTATGTAAGTACATAATATTTCATACTAATATTATAAATGCGAAAGTAACTCTGTCTGTCTGTTACTCAATCACGCCTTAACTACTGAACCAATTTGCATGAAATTTGTTATAGAGATATTTATTATTGATACCCGAGAAAGGACATAGGCTACTTTTTACCCCGGGAAATAGGATAGGTTTTATCCCGGAAATCCCACGGGAACGGGAACTACGCGGGTTTTTCTTTAACTGCGCGGGCGAAGCTGCGGGTGGAAAGCTAGTATTTCATAATGTTCCTTTCAACGACATTAAACGTTTAAAATAAAAGTATGATATTATCATCGTATAATATGATTAGTTTATTATTTTCATATTACAATTAAGAATTATACGTATTGTACTTTTATATATAATATATATATATAAAACTCAAAGGTGACTGATATAGTGATCTATCAACGCACAGCCCAAACCACTGGACGTATCGGGCTAAAATTTATGCTAAGAAAGGATTTCCCGATATTCTTGCGGGAACGGGGAAAAACGGGGATGAACGTACAAAGTCGTGGGCGGAAGCTAGTTAGCTAATAAGTAAGCTTTTCAAACGCTTTTCCATGAATATAAAAGATCAAGAAACAAGTCAACCAAAAGAAAGTTTTTCACACATTGATTATTTTGTACCAATTGGATCACGTCAAGCGAATGTAACCACGTTTTACTTAAGGTTAAACTCGATTGGGTTCGATTCCCAGTGGAAAACTGTCAAACTGGTTGGGCTTAGTAATTTATACTCTATTTTTTTTGCTGATGACTTACTGTTACTTAGATAGACTTACAGATTATAGCTCAAAGTAAATTTAAGTGGGAAATAATAAACATCTTTATACTAATAAAACATAATCGAGCCGGTCTTTTTATTATATAAATGACTAATTTAATTTTTCTTATATGTATTGCAATATTGTTATACTCTACACTGTGTTACCATTATATTGTTATACTATGATTATTTTTCTGTGCTACATTTTATCCAGTACCGATTGGTTTTTTGACTTCTATCATAGCGATATCTAGGGATGATTTTTCAATCCTTGGTTAATACTTCGAATAACGTATTAAACTACCATTTAAAAAAAGGTATTCTTTGCCTGTATTTGACAGTTTACAGGTGACATTTTAAATTTTAATGTTATCGTGTAATACTTAATTGGGCGAATAAGTTTTAACCATGGATTGAAAAATCGGCCCTAAGTAGAACAAGATTCAAAAATACTACTTATACTGTGCTAAATGCCTAACTTAATTTCTAAGATAGTAACATTTAACATACCTTCCTATCTAAAAGAAAAGATGCACCTCTTAAATAGTTTATTATGGAAGTAAAA